>NC_056725.1:237696482-237813982 GCF_019279795.1 Protopterus annectens | reverse complement strand
TATAGTGGAGCTTTTTTCCTCGGGCCTCTGCTGAAAATGGACATGTATCCAGCCAGACTAGCCCGGTCAACAAATGTAAAATAAAAATAAAAATATAAATAAATAAATAAATTGTCCCTTGACTATATTCCTCTTCATGAAGAAGGTGTGTTGGCTGGTGAAGTCAAGGTAATTGTTGGGAAGGTCTATTTTCTGTGGATGTTAGAGGCAAAATTATCGGTGAGGGGTCAAGAGACAGCGTGACATCCAGAAAGTGAACTTCCTTCCCTTTGTCTGAGAGGGTGAAGTCTATGCTTTGACCAATTCTATCCAGAAAGGGGTCCAGTTCTTCTTGGGGTCCTCTCCAGAGGAAAAAGATGTCATCTATATAATGCTTATATAGACAGGTGGATTCAAACCCTGGCAGGTTTGTGAGAATCTTGGCTTTCCACCAGCTTAGAACTAGTTTGGCATATGTGGGTGCCATTTTGGCTCCCATGGCCACCCCTTGCAGTTGTTGGTAGCTAGTGCCATTAAATGAGAAAAAATAGTTTTCCAGTATTATCTTTAGTAGCTTAATAATTGCTAGGATCCTATGCGGTGGGGTGTGGGTGTAGTTAGCTAGGTATTTAGCCACACTGTCTAAGCCCTGTTGGTGGGGGATGCTGAGGTACAGGGCCACTACATCAAGGGTGACTAGCGTGCAGTGGCCAGTAATTGGAGGGAGTTAGTGAATTGCATTTAAGAATTCCCACAAGTTTCTCAGGTAGAACTGGGACTCTTGTACTACGGGGTTTAAGTAATAATCTAGTAGAGCCGAGATTAACTCGGTCTTGGTTTTCTTAGATACCATGATGTATCTGGGTGGGTTCTGGGTCCTTGTGTATTTTTGGGATGCTGAGCATCCTCCCTATTAGAGGGGATTGAACTGTGATAGAGTCAAATTCCCAGTCTGAGATTAGGTCTTTGCGATACAGCTCAAGAAGCATTGCATCTATATTGAGAAAGCTTTGGTTGACTGTATCCAGGGACACTACATTATAATTGGCCATGTTAGATAAGGTGGCTTCCATTTTTGGTGATGTATGTGCTGGTGTCCATTGCTACAATTCCAGCACCTTTGTCTGCCTTCATGATTGTAATGTTTGGCTTATTTGTGAGGTGCTGCAGGGCGCTTTTTTATGGGGGAAGAGAGGTTGAACCACTTGGTGTGTGGTTTGCTGTCTAAAGATGCTCTGATTTCATTTTCGCATACTTTAGAGAAAACAGTGAGCATCAGGTTAGGGTTGAAAGTGATTATCCTTCTGAGTGGGCTGTATTCATCACTGTCTGACCCTTTCTCTTCGCTGTTGGAGGGGGAAGGGGTGTTTGACTGGTTGGGATGCCTGGTATCCCCTTGTAAGGGGTAGAGCCTGATGGTGGCAGGTAACCTGGACTAGTGGCCCCTAAGGTCTGAAGGTCATCCCCTTAGCTATCATATAACATGCTGCCATTCAAAAACAAGTTGTTGCACTTAAATCCTTGTTTGATATTTAGTTTTCTCCAAAACAATTTAGGGTCCAGAACTACATTCGTGACCGATGCTCTTTGAGTAGGGATAAAGTTCAGTCCTTTTTTCAACACTGCTTCACTGTGTTCATGAAGGTCAAGTTGTGAGAGGTTGAAAATATCTTGGATGGGGGAGGGAGCTGGAGTGTTGTACAGAGTAGTTAGCATCTCCATACTTGTGAACTGCTTCTGCCTCCCCCTTCCTTGCCCTCTTCCTCTGGGTGTCCTCGAGGTCTGCTGGTCATTTGGTTGGTCCAAGGATAAAAATGGTTGTAGTTAGATTCTGAACTGGGCTGTATGTTGTTATTGGGAGCTTGGTCAATACCAGCTGGGCAATGAACAAAGTCCTTTGTAGTGTGGTTTTCTTCCCCATTGCTGCTTCCTGCGATGGTTGGGTTTCTCGGGGTTTTCGGCCAATGGCCTTGCTGGGGAGACTGGTGATCAGTGTCGCTGTTGTACTTGTGGTCCATTGTGGAGACGTGCATATGCTATTTAGCAGCTTGTTGTCTGTTCCCTGTAGCTGAGGAAGTCTCTGTCTTTGTGGGATGCCTCTCACCAGGTATGCTGCTTTAGTCTGTACTGTTCTACATCACAGCAAAGCTTTTTCATTTTCCTGAGGATGATGGTGGCCACATGTCGGGACACCTTGGGGTCAGTTCCAATCCATTCTATTTTGGTCGCTTGAAAAAAAGGGTGCATTTGGATGGAAATGTTAAGAGATTTGATCTCTTCGGTTAGTGTTTCCAGTTTTTCTGGCTATCCTCTATGAGTAGTTTAAGGACTTTCAGACAGGTAGAGGGCGCTTGTTTGATCAATTCCTTTTGGGAACTTGCTTGGGCCCTGTGGCACGATTTCTTGATTTACACTGCTGGTGAGGTATAGAATGTCAAATTCTATACTTTTGTAGTTCAAAATGAGTTTTTCTAGCTTGTAGATCAGGTGTTTACAGTTATCTGGGTGGAAGTTCTTTTAAAAGCTTCCTGCCTGTAGTCAGGGTTCCCAGTGTTTACCTCTGTTGTTGTCCTTTTGAGGAATGGGTTTTCATTGTAGGGTGCTAAGATTTTTTTTTCTAGGAAGCTTATATCACCTGAGTGGTGTTCTCTGTGCTGGTCTCCTGGTCTGGTGGATCCCAGCTTGCTTGCTAGTCTGTTGGTGGGTCTGTTGGGAACCTTTTTTTTCAGGATTTCTTGTGTTCTCTCCACCACTTCATTGACCGATTGCCAGACTGAGGCCATTTCTGTTGGTAGACTGTGGGTCGAGAGGTCTAGAAGCTCTTGGCTTTCTTCTGGTATCTGGCTCCTTGTCTGGTCCTCCATATCCGACAGAAAAGAAAACTTGTACTGGCACAAAAACTGCTAAAAGGCTCACGGTTACTAGAACTATGAAACAGTAAAACCTTTTGGATATGGATGAAATCAGGAGTGTAGTCCCTTAAGTTTCAAATGCTTTATTGAAAATAATAAATAAAAAATAAACGGCTTCCCACCAGCTTAGAACTAGGTTAGTATATGTGGGTGCCATTTTGGCTTCCATGGCCACCTCTTGCAGTTGTTGGTAGCTAGTGCCATTAAATGAGAAGAAATGTTTTCCCAGTGCTATCTTTAGTAGCATGATAATCACTTGGATCCTATATGGTGGAGTGTGGGTGTAGTTATTGAGGTATTTAGCCACATTGTCTAAGCCCTATTGGTGAGGGATCCTCCTAAAATATTTCAAGTGTACAAGCACTGTTAATCTAGGTATTACTGCCAATTGATTATCTGGTAGTCATGAAACTGAAAACTTGTTAGAACTATAGGAAATATGATTGCCAGTAATAACTTTTAAAACAATTCCTTTCTGAGGTTTTCAAGGAGTGTCATACTGAGAATGTATCCAAAGTGAAATCATATAAATGTTAGCCAGGCATAGGTATTAATATTTGGAAACTGTAGATGTCTGTCATGTAGTTGTTTCTGTTACTCATAATATTGATCCAACAATATTTATTAATCAACCTTGGTCGTGTAGAAACCAGCAATGTAGATGATTGCTCCAAATGTATCTATGTTAGAGGATGGATGTACTATAGATACAATAGTAGGATAAAAAGCTTAAGAATGAAATGTCATTTTAATTAAGGCATATTTTTCCCATTGAAAATCCTCTATGTCAAGCTATTAACACTTCATCTAGAATGGAATTTAGTTTATTTAGCAAATGTATTATGGTTTACTGTCTAAAAGATTTTATTTCTACTGCTAAATATTTTATGCAAGAAAACCTGCAATTTCTAGGTATAAACTGTTTCTTAAAAATTAATTAGAGCCTCCTATACAAAGTGCTAGAGTCATTTGTTTATCTTTAACCCAGAAAGTGCATCAAAACATTTATTCTGTGTTCTTCTAATCACATCAGTGGTACGAAGAGTTAGTTATATTCCTTTTTCCTATGTCCCTGGTGGTCAAATGCTAGCTTTTGTGGCAATCCTCAAAATGTTTTATTTATTTATTTATTGGCATTTGTTTACTGGGAAAGTCCACTGGGCTAGGAAGCCCATTTTCATTGGAGACCCAGGGAGAAAAGTTCCATTGCAACAAGTAAGTTACATAAGAATACGTGCATTTACGGAAAAGAAATTATAAAATATTTGAAAAATAACAAGACAAAGTTACAGAACAATTTCACCGAACAATAAGTTTCATAGATCTCACATATGTAAGAAGATATACAAAGGTTTCAAAAGAGTGTTATGAAAATGGGAATAGGGTTCACTAGGAAAACACAACTAGTCAAAGTGTAGGTAGGCATATTATGTGACGGATGAAAAAAACAGCAGGTTAGAATTCCTGGAAGTTATATAAGACAAACGTTATACAAAGTTTCAAAGACTATTTCATTTAAGAGCTATATGACAAATAGGCAGCACAAACATTTGTACTCTGGAGATGATATAAGTGGTATGAGATACACAGTGTGGGGTATTGCTAGGAAAGTATAAGAAAAAGCATTTGTCATTGGCATTAGAATGGGCCATTAATTAAGTTTTTTGGGATAATGCAAGTAGAGAATAGAAAAGTGGTATTAATTATAAGGATGCCGAATAAGAGAGAGTAAGGAAGAGTGAGGCAGAGAGAGAAAGTGGGTGGAGAAGGAGGGAAATTATAGAGAAGTGCCAGTAGCTAGAGAGAGAAAGGAAGGGGGAAGAGTTAAAGAGTCGGAAGGGGGATGGATGAATCAGTGCAGAAGCTTAAGCAGAGGCAAAAGAATGAGTGAAAATAAAACGTGTGGAGGTATACAGAATAATGTTATTACCGGCTACAGTAAGTAATTTGTTGGCAATGTTAGCACAGGCTAGAGTGAGTAGTTTGATTCTGAGTTAGTTGAATTAAGTAATGTGCACTCTCATATAGATATATTTGTGTGTGTGTGTGTGTGTGTGTGTGTGTGTGTGTGTGTGTGTGTGTGTGTGTGTGTGTGTGTGTGTGTGTGTGTGTGTATATGTGTGTGTGTGTTATTCTGTGTTTTAGGGGGAAGCTTCCCATGAACACTGAGCCTCCTTCTTACCACTCCATTAAACCCATCCACCTCAACCTTTCAGTTTAGCTTACAGTTTTTAGGTTTCTCTTATAGTGAACCATGGATCATCCCCCAAGAGTGCTGCTGTCATCAGCCAGGGCTGGTATTTTACATAGCCCTGTATCCCACCCCTGCATGTCTAGTGTACTTGCTTAGTCTGGTTGGAGCAGAGGAACTATGGCACACATCCACCAGTGGGCCCAAGGGATATGCATGTTGTGTTGTTTACCCCACTCACCAACATGAAGTCTACCCTTGTCTGAGTTCCAGAATCTGCCATGGTTCATAAGAAAGATGTCATCACTTAATCCTCCCTACCAGCTCTGTCAGGCACCTGAGCTGCTAATTAAATTCAAATTGTTTAGATCATAGTCAAGGCTTTTATTCTCCTATGCCAGAGGGTGGGCTTTGTGTATGTATATATATATATATATATATATATATATATATATGTGTGTGTATGTATTTATAAATTAGTTGTTTATCTATTTGGCAAGACTGCACATGAGTACAACTAGGCAAGTCTGACATTTGTCTTTTATAATTAATTGTCCCTAAACAAGATAGAAGCTGAGTTTACATGTATGCATGACTTGTTAAGGAATGGACTTCACTGTGTAATTTGAAGTTCACAAGTTAAAACGAAAACCACAAAACACACCGAGAAGCAAACCCAGCTCATTCTGTTTGCTTCTCAGTGTAATTTGAAGTTCAAGAAGTGGGCGATGTGCAGGTAAATGTGGTACACTACCTGCCATGAGTATGTTTTTTGCTTGTTTGAGTGGTAGCCATTTGTATATGGGCTTGCTATGTGCATGCTCTGTTTGTATCATATGTGTGTCTGAGTAATCTAAACGCAGTGTGTTTTTGTGTGTGCATGCCCACATGTGGGGCCTGTGTAGTAGATCAGCAGCATGTGTAAGGAAAGATTGGACAGAACAGTGGTGCAGTGGTAGCATTGTCGCCTCACCAGCAAGAGGATGTCCTTCAAGGATGCATCTGCAGTCCTTACATATGGGTTGTCCTGCCTCAGGCAGCCCCTCGGTCGGCCGGATTCCAAAGTCTGGGTCCGGCATCGGCTGATGTCGCCTCCATCCCGACGTCAGAGCTCCTGGGATATAAAAGCATCAGCCGACGCCATCTTCCTCAGTCTTTCTTGCCACGCAGTGCCCGAAGCAGAAGCAGTTCGCAAGTGCCGGTCGGCCAGCTCCTGAGATTTCAGCTAACCGAAGACTTCAAAAAGCTAAGTACCCCGTTGGGGACTCTTTCTTGCCTCAGCCGATGTCAGATCAAACGGTTAAAGTTAATAATTGTTTATCTTGTGGGAAACAAATACCTCATAAGGATTTCCACTCTTACTGCCTACCCTGCCTAGGCCCAGACCACGACGTCTCGGCCTGTGCAGCCTGTGCAGCCTGTGCTTCTTTCAATAGACGCACTCTTAGGCGTTGGGCGGAGTTCGCAGAGGATTTTTTTTGGGAAAAATGCTGTTACACTATGCCGTCGGAGCTTCCGACTCCTCATTTACCCAAAAAACGGAAGGACAAGGACTGACACACGTGGTCCATGGTTTCGGCCGAAACCACGCCCAGGCCTACCGCGAGTGTCTCGGTCTCTGCCGAAACTGAATCCTTGATGCTTCCGACCGACGAAATCGCACAACCGACAATCTCGGCCCCGGAGGCCACCTCTGAGTCGGTTATAGAATTTCCTACTGAAACCGGTGCTCTGGAAATTTCCGACACTATTTCTCTAGATAAGACTACTCCAGCACGTGGGGCAGCCAGGCCTCCTGTATCCATGTCCATTAAGGCATTTACACGTGCTAAAGCTGCTAAACAGACAAAATCTCTCCCTCCCAAGACTATTCCTCAGGGATCCACTACCGGTTCACAGATTTTAAGTTTAGCTGAGGACCTTATTTCCCTAATTAGGGGCTCTCAGCCACATCCGGACAGGGGCTCTCAACCTCCTCAAGACAAAAGGCCCAGGGTTGAGCAGACAGATCCCCAGTCTTCTGATGAGGCCTCAGATGACTCTGCCCTATCAGACTACCAGGAGGAGGCCTTTACGGCCTACGAGGATTCTGATGCAGAGGAATCTATACCCTCGGCCTCCCCTCCTGAAGAGTTGTCCTTTGGGGAGACCCTCCACTCCATGAGAGAGCATTTCAAATGGCAGGGCCAGGAATTCTCTAACTTCAGGAAGAGATTACGAACTTTTTTGCATTTACCCCAACATAGACCTTTGGCTATTCCTCCGGTTTTAAATGCCATTGATAATGTGTACTCTGAGTCTAGTATTTCCCCTGACTCCCTTCCTCCAGCTCCTGTCAAACCCAATAGGTACTACAGGGTCCCGGACTCACATCATTTCCTTTACAAGGGCCACTCTGCTGACCCAGAAACTATTTCCCAGGGCCCTAAAGGGGTTGCAACCGCCACTACTAAAAACCCACTCCCTTCTGAAAGGGAGTCCAGAGCTTTAGAGAGATGGGGTAAAACGGTGTATACTTCTTCCACTCTTTCTATGAAGGCATTAAATTGTCAATTCCATATGATACAGTACCAAGAGTATTTGTTAGATGAATTGCATAAAAAACTTTCTTCACATGAACCCCTAGATCGCAAGGCACTTCAGGATCTGGTACATAACTCCCAGCAGGTTAGCAACCATTTCTTGCAGCGTGGTTATGATGCATTGGAAGCTTCATGTAGGTCAGCAATGACAGGTGCAGTCATACGTAGACATGCTTGGCTGAAGGAACAAACTCTGCCAGATCATGTTAAAGCAAAGCTTCTGGATGCTCCACTGGAAAAACAAAAGTTGTTTGGCTCCACGGCTCAAGAGGTCTTAAAGAAATTTAAGGAAAAGGCTAAATCAGTACAAACAGTCAAAGATTTCCTACAGGTCCAGGCACCAAGATTCAGCAGAAATTGGCCTTCTAAGAATTGGTCCTTTCCAGACACAGACAGATTTCAAAGAGGCAGAAACAGGCGTGCCAGAGGTAGAGGGCAAGCTAGAGGCTCCTACAGAGGACACCAATGGCAGCCTCCTAACCAGAGAGGTACTGCAGGACCTACAACTACTACACAAGGACCATCTCAATGACTTGATTATGACCCCGCCAACCAGGGCCCAATTGGAAGCACCTTTGGGCGGAAAGCTATCTTTATTCTCAAAAAATTGGCACAGTATTACAAAGGACAAATGGATACTGCAAATAATAGACAAAGGATACAGATTCCATTTTCATACATTACCAAAAAGACAAGGCATGCCAAACCTGCTACCAAATCAAAGGGCAGAGGCTTTCAAACAAATTTCCAAGCTACTTCAAATGAGGGCAATAGAAAGGGTTCCTCTCTCAGAACAAGGCCAAGGATTTTATTCCAGACTATTCCTTGTTCCAAGAAAAGAAAAGCAATGGAGACCAATACTGGACTTGTCCGCACTGAATACTTACCTCATTGTGCCAAAATTCAAGATGCTGACCTTACAGCAACTCCTTCCCATGCTGGGCAAGGGGTCCTGGCTGGTAACTCTAGACCTCAAGGAGGCATACCTGCATGTCCCTATCAGACAAAGTTGCAGAAGACACCTCAGATTTCTTGCAGGTTCAGAGCATTATCAATTCTCAGCATTGCCATTTGGCTTATCTACTGCGCCCAGAGTATTCACGAAATGCCTGGCATCAGTAGTTGCACATTGCAGACTTCAGGGGATTCAAATTTACCCATACCTGGACGACTGCCTCATACAAGCAGACAGCCAGCAAACACTGGTAGAACACTTAAACTATGTCATCCGACTACTACAGGCCTTGGGATACACAGTCAATATTCAGAAATCAGGACTTGTTCCATCCCAACGAATAATTTTCCTGGGTGCAAAACTGGATACAAACACCCAGATGGCTTTTCTCACAGAAGAAAAACAAGCACAACTACCGGATTATTTCAGAAATCTGACAGCACAAACCCAGCTAACTGCAAGGAAGATCCTGCAGGCCCTGGGATTCATGGCATCTTGCATTGTTCTGATTCCACAAGCAAGGCTGCATATGAGGAAACTGCAATGGTACCTAAGGAGTCTATGGTCTCAGCACAGTCACAGTCTAGAAACTTTGATCCCCTCATTCCTTGCCCTCAAAAGGAATTCCTGTGGTGGGCAAAAGCAAGCCAGTCAAACATGGGCCTGCCTTTCAGCAAGCCACATATCAGCCAAACCATTACAATGGATGCCTCAGCCCATGGATGGGGAGCTCACATGGAAGGCAGATGCATTCAAGGGCAATGGACACAGAAGGAATTGCATCTGCACATCAACCAAAAGGAAATGCTGGCAGTGATACATTCCATTGAGGCCTTCAAGCTCTTCCTGCACCAAGGTCACCTGTTAATAAAGACAGATAATACCACAGTTATGTGGTACATAAACAAGCAAGGGGGTACCCATTCATACCCTCTTTGCAGACTGGTGATGAATCTCTGGGATCTTTCCCTGAAACTCAATATAGAACTACAGTCCCAGTTCGTACCAGGAAAAGACAATGTTCTGGCGGACAGCCTGAGCCGAAACATCATGGATCCACACGAATGGATGTTGCACCAGGATATATTTCTCCAGATAACACATGCATGGGGAACGCCGGACATAGATCTGTTTGCCTCCTACCACAACCATCAACTGAGGAAATTCTGCACAAGGACATACCATCCTCAAGCATGGAAAGTGGACGCCCTCTCATTCAACTAGAATACTCTAACAGTATATGCATTCCCACCTCTTCCATTAATGACCAAGGTCTTACTGAAGATCAGGATAAAGCAACCAAAAGTAATCCTGATAGCCCCGGACTGGCCAAGACAACACTGGTACCCACTTTTAAGGAGCATGTCATGCACAAAACCTTGGCCTCTACCTCAATGGCCACTTCTTCTGACACAGCACAATTACAAGACTCTGCACTCCAGTCTAAAAACCTTGCAGCTGACAGCCTGGAGAATACCTTGACTCCTCGCCAGGATAAACTATCCAAGAGGGTTCAGAATATCATCATGGAAGCCCAGCGGCCTTCCACAAGAAAAGCATATTCAGCAAAATGGAAAAGATTCCATACCTGGAACACCGCAAAGGGTCAAGATCCGACAATCATGAGCATTCCACATATTCTAGAATACTTGGCTGAAATGCTCCATAATGGCCTTTCTTATTCCTCCATAAAGATCCATGCTTCAGCAATTTCAGCAGAGTACAACACTGACCCACCTGTATTCTCTCATCCTCTGCTAAGACAGTTTCTAAGAGGGATAAAAAACATCAACCCTCCAAGGAAACCACCAGTGCCTACATGGGACCTTAACTTCATGTTGGAAAAATTAACTCTTCCTCCCTTTGAACCAGCAGCATCTTCAGAACTACAATTCCTGTCTTGGAAGACTGCCTTCCTCCTGGCCATAACCTCAGCGAGAAGAGTATCTGAGTTACAGGCCCTCATGGCAGTTCAGCCATTTCTCATTTTTCATCAGGACAGAGTCTCTTTGAGAACCAATCCTTCATTCATGCCGAAGGTGGTATCCAGGGTTTCACTGAACCAAGCTATTCACCTGCCTACCTTCTTTCCAAATCCACAAAATAAAGAAGAAAAACTTCTGCATACTTTGGACATCCATAAACAGTTGCGATATTACTTGGATAGAACTAAGACTTACAGAAAAACTGACCAACTCTTTGTAGCATATGCTGCTGGTGTACAAGGAAAAGAAATTTCCAAACAGACAATTTCAAAATGGATAGGAAATTGCATTCGGTTCTGTTACTCCTTTCATGGAAAAGCTGTGCCAGCTAACATTAGGCCTCATTCCACCAGAGCAACAGCCACCTCCACAGCCTTCTTAAGAGGGGTGGCTACAAAGGACATTTTAGAAGCTGCTACATGGAGCTCTGTGCATACATTTTCCAAGCATTACAATTTACCCTTATATTCCAGATCCAGAGCAGGCTTTGCTACTGCAGTCCTGCAGGGCATGTTAGCTACACCATCCTTTTCTTAGGTCCTACCTCCCCCAGCTTGGCTATGGTATTCTACCCATATGTAAGGACTGCAGATGCATCCTTGAAGGACATAGTACAGTTTTGTACCTACCATAAATGTAGATGTCCGATTGGTATGCATCTGCAGTCAGGATTTCCCTCCCTCCTACCCCTCTGTGGTATATTCTGGATACCTATCCCTCTTTTTAGCTAGCTGGGGTTATCTTTTATGGTGTATTTGTTTTTTATTGCTGTGCATGTTTGGAATTTTTAATTTCTCCAAATTTAGCCTTATTTAGAGGGCAACTGGCATCTGGGGCAAGAAAAACTGAGGAAGATGGCGTCGGCTGACGCTTTTATATCCCAGGCACTCTGACATCGGGATGGAGGCGACATCAGCCGACGCCGGACCCAGACTTTGGAATCTGGCCGACCGAGGAGCTGCCTGAGGCAGGACAACCCATATGTAAGGACTGCAGATACATACCTATCGGACATCTACATTTATGGTAGGTACAAAATTGTACTTTCTCCGGTTCGATTCTTGGCTGGAGTGCCTTCTGTGTGGAGTCTGCATGTCTTCCCTGTGTTTGTGTGGGTTTCCTCCCATGTTACAAAGGCATGTATCTGGAGCCTTTCTCTCTGGGCCCCCACTGAAAATTGGTTTTCTTCCAAGTTGGACTTTCCTGGTTAACAAATGTTAAATAAATAAATATTGCATCATGGATCTAGCTGTTGGTCTGAGATCACAATATAGCAGGGAGTGGGGTTTAGTCCTTTCTCAGCTGCTGTGTGATCCTAGACTTTATATATATATATAATTATTAGGGGGTTTGGGGCATAGGGTGTGCAGGCAGGATTGTCTCCCTGCAAAAAATATGGGTTGATTATTTTACTCAGTTTTCAAATTTTGGGATTTCAGATATTTTTTTGTATTCAGTGTTTTGCATCATTCTTTTGCATGACAAGTATTGCTGCAAAAAGAAAGGAAGAGCCATGATGCTTTTGTTCTTTAAGTTCCTGACAAGGAAATCTGCCTGAGGTTTTTAATTACATGGTATGAAAAAAATACCTCTTTCTCATTCATGGTAGAGAGGAGCTTAAGCATTTAGAAATTGTGAGTGGTCACAAATGCTACTATTCTTAGTGGAGTACATGGTTGTCACTCTTGAAAAGATTTATGGAAATGATGAATGTCATGGTGCACAGTGACAATTCCGTTTTGTTAGAAATTACATAATTAAAATAATACATTAAATAATAAATTAATACATTAGTATTTTTCTCTGTTAATGAACTATATTTTAAGGCTTTGGATTGTCATGATATATAGTCAGATATCTGCTTTGTCAATTTCAGTCTTTAAAGCCTTCAGAGGATGTCAAGAAAGTGGAAATGTGAGAATAAGTAAGTCCGAGTTCTTTGCAGGGAGTGGTAGTAGCACAGCAAGAGCTGTTTAATTATTTTTTGATATGTGATGACTGAGATTGTGAAATGATCCAGTAGGAACCCTTTTTCAGTCTCAGTATGGATTAGCTAATTACAGCAGGATTACATTCTGAGTGAGACAGCGAAATGTATATGTTAAAGATGGATGGAGTATAACAAAAGAAGAATGTGGAAGAGTAAGGTAGGCCTATAGGGCCAATATGTGCCTAAAGAATAAGACCTACATGAGCTATATGGAGACTGGTAACTAATGCACAGTACACATGGTCCTACAACTACTAGCAAAAGGAATTAGGGATGGAGATAAGGACACAGTAAGAAACTGAAGCATACCTCTCAACCTCTTAGAGTAAAAAATCTGGACAAAGCCTAAAATGATGGAGGGGACAAATAGGGACAGATTTTAAATATTGCTCTTACAAACTTAGAAAGTTGATAGAATAATAGGTTTTGCATTAGCATGAATTTTCTAAAGGATGTGGAGTCTTAAACTCAAATATTTGTCATTATTTAATTACTTCAATCCTCAGCAATTTTCCAGAAAGGTACAGATTTTAGGAGGAGCACACCAAAAATACGAGGCAAAAATTTGGACATTCTGTGAAAATCTGTACAGAGAGGTATGAACTGAAGCGTTTAGTAGAAGTAGCGGAACTAATAATTGGATTGTTGAGGTGAGAGACAGAGAGAGGGTTGTCTATAGAATGAAATAAAGTAAACAAAAAGGCTCCATCAAACGAGGGTCCAAACACAGAGTTTATTGCAGTAAAAGTGAAACGCTTTTCATCTACCAAAACAAATGGGTAGACTTCATCAGACAAAACACGTTACAAAAAAAGTGCTTTAAATACCTTTTGAAAAGTAAAACACCACACATTATTCACCAACCAAAGCCTGTTAAAAATGCCGCCAATATCCTCTGAACCTCCCACAATAAAAATAACCCTTTATGCACTTCCACTGAAACAGTGTATAAAAAAATCTCTTTATAAACTAAAAATAAAAACTAAAAATAAACTGAATAAGTACGTCCAAAATATTTACACATAAAATTAAGTTAACCTTGCGTTAACCATAATAACTTTAACGCAAAAGGCTTCTCAGTTTTAAAATACATGTCAGAGATACAATCTCATTCAAACCTGGGACATTATAAGAATTTAACCTCAACTGACAAATTAACTCACGCTTCTCTAACAACAATTGGTGAGGACCTCCTTTTAAATCCAGAGCTACTTGATCAATCACTCTGAACAAGAAACTATGGGTAGGATTCTCATTACAGTGCCTAGCCAGCGTGTTGACAGTGTTCCTCCTCCTGATGTTAGAGGTATGCTCCTAGATCCTTTCTTTGATTCTCCTGTCAGTCTTCCCCATGTAAACGCAGGGCAAACCTGGCAAGAAGCCAGACAGACCACTGCTTTGGAGTCACAATTGAACCTGCCCCTAATCTTAAACTCATTACCACCAATACAAAAATTGGCACCTGTTGAAATGAATTTACAATAGTTACATGGTTCACATTTATAGGTCCCATTTATTCTGTGTGTATATTTGTTCTCTGTTTCTATAAAATTCTTTAAATTCCTCCTTCTCTTAAAAATCAAAGTCAGGTGATTGCCCAGCTTCTCTACCAATTCCTTTTCTGTGAGCAAAAGGTTTCAGTTTCTGTTCAGTATACTCCTCAGGTTCCCAGTCTCCAAACTGTACACCATAATGAAACTTTTGGTAATTTTGTTACCTCGATTGTTAACGTTTGCCAAAGTATTGGCTTCAATCTCAGTTACTTCAATTGCTTCACCAAGTGCTAAAACCTCATCTGGAGCTGAATGTGTAAGGTTCACCTTATGTTCACCTGAAAGAATAGGTCTATACATACCCATTCTTCTCTTGTGCTGAACTTCACCTGTCAAGTCAAGCACTAAATATTCTGGGTAACCACGACTAATGAACATACTTTTCAAGGTCTCACATTCGTCCAGGAAACTAAACTCATCAGTTGTCATTCTTGCTGCTCTTACCAATAGGCCCTTCAAGACAGATCTTTTTTGATGCAAAGGATGACAACTGGTGTAGTGTTACATAGTGTTAGAATATGTGGTCTTACAATGTATTCGTGCTACAAAACGGTTTCTAGCCACATCCTTTCTTAAATCTACATCTAAGTAGGTAATAGCATTCTCATGAAATGAAATAGTTATTAGGACACTATTGGAGTAATCAGTGACATGAAAAACAAAGCAGAGGCATTAAGATGAGCTCATCAGCTGCGTCACGACATTCATTAGTGGGTACTATACTGACTTGTACTTAGTCATTTGGCATTTGCACACCAAGTGCCATATATTGAATAACCTCTAAAACAACAATGAGCCCTGAACTGTAATATTTTCAGCAGTGAAGATGAGTTCACCAACATAAAATTCAGCAAAGAGTTAATATTTTTTGAGAGAAGTTGCCTGCGCTGGGAATTTAACTTTCCCAGAAATGCAATGATCTTAGAATAATGACGCCTGTGGGTATCGAGGACGATGATGTTTCTTGTTCTTTTTGCACCTGAATGCTACCCAACTAATAATCCTGTGGGGTTCAGTGAATCTGGCATTGGCACATGCTTCGCTGAGGGACAGTCATAATTTTACCAAATATTGAAGTATCATCTCTTACATGACCTGATGACATTAAAAAGCTATGCCTTTGATGGAGGAGATCAGTTTGACAGGGAGCTTAAGTTGGACAGATCGAAGTTTTGTAATCTGGTATCAAAATGAAGATAAAGTGAGGAAGTAACTAGTACTCTAAGCTAGCTTACACCGCTACCCACTGTTTTAAGGAGTATGGTGTATATTAAATCATTGCCATATAAGCTGTATCTATTCTTAACCAATATTTTCACATTATGTCTAATTTGATATAATTATTTAAACTAGATGTTTTTGTATTATTTTTTGAAGATTTCCCAGTCCTCCACTGAAAATAGGTACCTACCCAGTCAGACTTTCCTGATAATCAAATTAAAATAAATAAGTAATAAGTAAATACAATAAATAAATATATATTCCCTCATGACTTATTAAGCAAGACCCACCAGGTAGCAGACTGCTGATCTCCAGTTGCATTCAGTGATAGTGCAGCATGTGTGAATTTCTGGCCTACAGGGACTCAGTGATATCTTAGTAACCTGTTTCAGCGAGTATAATTTACTTACTGCTGTAAGGGCTGAGCTTGTGCTTCAGGCCTATTATGTGGAAGGCAGAGTACACTCAGACATGTCATGGTGTAGCTGATCTATTATTCCTGACCCTTATTTCAAAGGCAATGATGTACAAACAAAATATATTACTCACGAGTCGTGATGCTGTTTAATATACAGAGGAGTAAATGCATTCTCCATTCTTTTTATTTTATCTGTTTCTGATGGTCTATTTCAATGAATAAAATAGAACACCAGTGATGAGGCCACAAATCAAAAGTTTATTTACTGTAGTGCAACAAAAGTTAGATTATATTGAATAAGTGATTAATGAATTCGTTTCTATTAGTTATCTGCAGTAATAAATTTTTGCTTGATTATTTTGCCATGTACGGATTTCTGCAGAATTGTGATATTTATTTATAGCACACTGACTTTGTCAGTACATGCTTATTGTTTTGTCTGTGCTGACTTTGTAATGGAGTTAACTGTTAGTGTTTTCTCCGTGCCTGTTAGAATAGTGATGATCACAAGAGAAGAGGACCTTATATCCTACAGCAGGAAGAGACCAGCAGTGCAAGCTGTTGTCATGGTATCACATGCAGTGGATGAACTAGTATGTTAGGGAATTATATTCTCATTTCACTGGGCATATGTCCCATGCCCAGTGGTCATGGAACCTCTGTTAGTAGAGGAAAGGTGCTTAAATATGTTACCATCTCCATATACTGGAAGAATGATCACAATATTTTCTAAGGAATGGGAAAGGGAGAGGGAGAAAGGAAATGCAGCCAAGAAAGGAAAAGAAAGAAAGAGGGTCTCTTTGCACGGCACAATAATTTTACATCTTTGGTTTGGGAGAGATACCAGTGTTAATAGCATTCGTATTTTCTCCATGTTTCATTTGATCTGCATAGACAGTCATTGTCATGATATAACTATGACTATTTATAGCAGTTAAGCAACAAAAGCATTTAATTCAATCTCTACAAACATTCCTTGCCACTTGTTTGGGTTATCTCACTGTAAATGCGTAATAAAACAGTGCTTCTCCTTTTCCTTATCTGTTCAGATATTTTGGCATTATTATGATTTTAATGCCCACAAGTAGAAAAATATGGAAAGTAGTAAGTCCAGGAGAAATTATATCATACGATCATAGAGGTTACAAGGCAACTGAGCCTAGTGGCTGTTTCCACTTTGCCAGTGCACATTCTTAGGCCTTGTTTCTTCTTTCAAGGAGGGAAAGGCTCATCCTGCCAGCAGTGAATTTATGCATAGCTGTCCATAGGCAGACAGTGTTACTCTGTTTAACTCGGCAGGGCAATTTATTCAAAAGAAGGAGGAGGTGCTGTGTGACAAATCTATCTCTCCTCTTTGTGCTGTTTGTTGGAGTAGATTTAGGTCTCTTACCCTAGTGTTAGCTTGACTTTTTGATTTATGGAGCTATGAAAGTTTGTGCACTACTGAATCCCTTATATCCCTATAAGCAAGGTACAAAAAACCCTTAAGCAGCCTACAAGAAATGGAGTATAATGTTAAAAGCATCCAGACTCTCTTATTGGTTAAGGTGTTTTAAGCCCTTGAACTTATTATAACTCTTCTAGTGTATTTTCAGTTGCTTTATATGCTTAGTAACGTGCATCTCAAAGGAGGTGTTGTGCTCAGTGATGGGTCTAATCAATGCAGGGTACAAAGAGGTGTGAATTGACTTTGATCTGAAAGGAATACCTTTTACTATGAATTATGCAAAGTAAAAAGGTTTCATGACCACTGTTGTAACAAGATGTCAAATGTGAGAGAGCTCTCCACTCAAGTACCTAGGTCACATGACCTTTTCATTTTGAAGTGCTATATTATTTAGAGTATAATCTGGGACTAGAGGATGCTTGTTGAATGCTACAATGATGCACTTCACTTTTTGCGATTGAGTTTGAGGGCATTTTTAGTACACCAGCTATTGACAAATGTAGGCTCTTGTTGGGATGGCTGTATGTCAGGGATGGACTTGACTATGACTTCCAACTTACAAGCATCCGGAAACTTTGCTAACCACAGATCCTCACTGGTTAAGTGGAGATCTAAGAATTAGACATAGAATAATAAACTTTGCAGTACAGATCCCTGAGAAACTCCACTAGTCACATTAATGCTCTTCAAGGATCACCCCTACTCTCACTATGTGAGCCATGTCTCTAAGAGACTTAGTTATACACCTAACCTTATATGGGTCAATTTGGAGCTCTTTCCACTTGTTTGCTACATTTGCATATGGTATGTTATTGAATGCCATGGTGAGGTCAATGTACACTGTGTCAACAGCTTGCCCACAGTCTACGGCCTCAGTAACCCTCTCAAAGAATTTGACAAGATTCATTAGACAGACTCTACCCTTGACAAAGTGAAGCTCATGGGGGTTGAGCCTGATACAATTTTTGATATCATAGTTATGTAAGTGAGTTATGACATGTTCCATGGCTTTGTATATAAAACTGGTTAGGCTGACAGGTCTGTAATTCCTGAGGTCTGTGGTGGGGCCAACCCTTGTGGAGTAACATCACAACAGCTGTGCATCATTCACATGGTACAAAGCCAATTGCTAGGCTCAGGTTAAAGAGGCTGAGGAGTTGCTATGCCAGTACTTGTTTAGTGCTATTCATTATGCAGCCGGGTACGTTGTCACACCCATGGAGGAGGTGATATTTGTTTTGGAGAGTACCTTCAGCTTTTATGATGGTTGGTGGCTTGATTCCATCTGAGGTAGATGGGTTTGGAATTGATGTCTCTGAAGTGAAGTTGACACTAAATTTATTTGCTAGTATGTTGACAACATCCACTGGATTGGCAAAGGTAGTACCATTATGAAAAAGTTCTGAGCAGAGTTGGGTGTTATTTCTTTCTTTCTTTTTTTTTTTGACATAACTAAAGAAGAAGTTGCAGTTGCCTTTGGCTTCTGTAACCAGTCAGAGTTCTTCGGATGTCTTGATTTTTCTAATGTCCTTTTTCGGTTTCTAATCTAACTGTTTGATGTTCTCCTTAATTTAGAGGTTTTTAGTTTTGCTATTTTGGTTTAGGAGTTTCCCCTTTTATTATATAGTTTATTAATGCCTGAGGACCAAGACTCTGATTTGCTTAACCTCCCCATTTGCTTGGATCTGGTAGGGACTTCCAGGTTAATGTATTTATCTAGGTGTGAGTAGAACTTGTCTGCACAACTCTTTACAGTATCAGCATTATGGATAATACTGTTATACTCAAATTTAGGGACTTCGTTATAGAAGTGCAGGAGATTCGTGCATTTAAAGTCCTTGAATTTTGTAATATTTGTTTATGATGGGTTGAAGATTTTAATGACGAAGGTTACTGATTTGTGATTTGGCTTGACCAGTGAGGGAGATACTTTAGGGATAATACTTGCTATGCTAAGTTTACTATGACTAGGTAAAGTATATTTTGTTCTCCAGTGGATTCATTGCCAATCTGGTCCAGGGAGTTCTTGTTTTTAAAACTTAAGCATTTTTTGTGCATATTCTATGTTGGTGGTATAGGTTCCCGAGTTAATCATAGGGTAGCGTCATCCCAGATAACAGGGTTCCTACTTATGGAGAGTTTGTCAAATATTTAGGAATGTTATGTCTTTTTCTAGACACATGGAGGTGGTCCTATAGTATCTGATAGTTGATCTTATTTAGTGTGATTTGAATATCTATAAGCTCCACTTGTGGGTCCCTAAGTATCTGTCTTGAGGTCATGTGACCTCTAACAAATATGGAGATGCCAGCACAGTTTCCATCAGGTCTAAATGAGTGGCAAACACAATACTCGGGTATTGAGAGAATGCTGTTTGGGGACTTAAACCATGTTTTAGTAACAGCACAGACATGGATGTGCCCCAAATGCAGGAGGGCCACAGGGACTGTCAGTTTGTTTTTTAGACTTCTAGAGTTGAGTAGAACCACCCTAATATAATACAATGGTTGATTTATTTTGAAAGTCATGTTTGGAGTTTTATCAGTTGGACCCTGCCTAAAAAAGCACACCGGGGCAGCTAAAGCTTTTGCCAGTTTGAAGAAACCTTGGCATAAGAGGCACAGACCACTCTGGGGGAAGCAAGAAAAGTTGTCAAGCATCCCATCCCTTGCTGACACATAATGGGATCCCCCTAGAATGGCAGCAGATGTTTAGCTAATTTTTAAAGCCATAAGCTTTTCTTTAAACCTTGGCATCATGGTTGGTGCTGGAAGGATTCCAATCAGCACTTGGGTCTTTCATGCATTTGTGACATGCATGAAGACCTCTGTCATGTCTCCTTCTCTCTTTCTCTCCCCCTCTGTATCCCTTGAATTTTTTCTTGCCAGGTCATTTATCTAACATGGACCACCATCATGTCATACTCATATTATCTGGCTTAGGAGCTTTTGTCTCTGTGTGCCTAACTATGGAATCACCAATTAAAAGTACTTTTCTATATGTGCTTGAAGTTTGTTTTGGTATAATGGGTTTATGATGTGATGTGTTCTTATGAATCATTGCTGTGTTACTACTAATTGGTGTTTCAATGCTTATTTTATGCTGGGTTTTGTATCTTACTGCAGCTTGGGTAAGATTTTTGTAAGTCCCTCAGTGTATGATAATTTAGTGCGCATGTGAAGTGTGGTACGATAATTTAGTGTACATGTGAAATGTGGTATGATAATTTAGGGTACATGTGCAGTGTGGTGTAGCTGAGTGGTGATTATAGGATATCTTTGTTTTTGAGTTTGTGGCCTTGAATTTGTCTAGGTAACTGCATCCCTCACAAACAGGTAGCAATAACTTAAGTCAAAGATTACTATCTCTGAGCAGCAGGTAATTCTTACATTGCCTGAGTACTTCAAGTGCTATGAAACTGGCAACAGTGGGTCGATGAGCTAGTAGGCCTTCCGTTTCTGACCAGAGGCACAATATGTGTCAATGAAGGATAGGAGAATATATCTTGGACTTGGGTATTAATTCAAAGAAAAATAGTAGATGCAATTTAATTTAAGTATGAATACTACATTTACAGTATACTGTCAATATTCTAGTCTAGCCTGGCTGTAAGGTCAATTTGGTGGATGTTAGGGGTGAATAAGAGAAGATAATAGTGTCTATAATGTTGTTTTACTACACTGTTCCGTTGTCTGTTCTCTAGTGTTACATATTCCAGGTTGTTCTTACACGTAAGAAGGTCATGGTTATAAATGGACTCCTATGACCAGTCTGCTATACCCATATCTTTAAAACAATGGGTGATCTTGAAGGAAACATCCCGAATATTCTGGAGAAACATGAATTCATGTGGCAATTAAAGCTGAACTCTTTTAGGAAACCTGGACTAAACTACTACTGTTCAATTAAAAGTGCACTGGAACTTAAAAAATTGCCACATTGTTTACATGACTAATTGTATTTTATTTTAATTTATTCTACAAATTGGTTTTAAATACCATTTTAAATCAGTTGAAATTTAAGTGTATATTTTGCTTCCATCATCATACATACATTTTTTTTCTTATTTTTATTTTTTTCTGGTTCTTTTTTCCACTTTATTCAAACTGATGTGTAATAACAATACTAACTAATTATACAATTGTATAGGTTTTTAGGGTTCTTGTACACAGACCTGAAGAAGTCTAGAAGGACGAAAGCGATCTTTGTTAATAATAGGTTATGAAAATAGAAATTGATTTTTACATGCAAAATGTATGTGTATATATTTATATATATTTTTTGATTGCCAAATGAACTAAGGTTGATATATTTCCATCCATGTAGTATATTGCCTTGGATAAAATCACAGACTAAATAATCTACTTAATAATTTGGTTAAATAAGAGGTACTACATCAGTATATAATTTTATTTAAAGTACATAAGGGTTATATATTATTATGACAGCTACTAAGTAGGGCAGGACCAGCTTGAATGTCACACTGATGGGGGAAGGAATGTGAATTTTAACATGTGTACCAATAACACTTTGTTTTACAGCACAATAAACCACTCCCATGCCTGATAAAAAGCATATATATATTTAGAAAGCTTGTGAGGAAATTATTACTCTATTTTTGTTTTATTGGATCGCTTGTCTGTGTACTTAATAAAGGATTTTCGACTGGAAACAGACTGCCTGCCTTGCTTGGATTACTTTCGAATACTTAGTAATGCTGTGCAATTATATATTTTCTATTATTACTTTTTGTTTTGTTTTGACTTATGACGAGTTTACGTTCGCTACAGAAAAATAATTTTATTGGGTGGCAAAAGCCAGGGTACCTTTTTGGATGGGCTTGTATAGGACCTGGGGCCGATAGCCTAGTACCTACCTATGAACCTATGAATGAATGAATGAATGAATAAATGAGCGAATGAAATTTTCAGCAGCATAACAACAATACACTACAAGAAGAAAGGATGAGCATCTGAGCAGAGGGTGGTGTTGCACCATCAGAAAGATCTAATATTAGCAGCTCAGTGAATGTAATTTGTTTCAGTTGAAAATGCATTTGGTCAATTTTTGTTTGAATGTGTTGTCTCCTGGATTGTACCAAACAACTTTAGTGGTTTAGAAAAACTTAGCAAATGTGAAGCATGAGAATTATATGCATGATGACTATACCTGAATTGCTTTCTGCCATACAATAAAAATATTTTCTTTTACTACAGTTATGTTGAAGGCAACCTACAGGTAAGCTATATAAACTTAAGTTTTCACAGTGATATATTATATGGAATGCTGTGGACAGTGCTGAAATTTAACCAGGGTAACAAAGCTGTGCTGTAAGGCACCATCTTTATTATGGCTGCTCTTGATGTCATCGATATGTGTAAGCAGTGTAGTACAGCTAGAGAAACTGAACCATGTGTAACACAAAGTTTAATACAGATGTTGAAATGAGTATGACAGATGTTTGCAGAGACCTAACCCCTACCAAAAGTGCAATAAAACAATAAAACTACTTGTCTCAGTCCCCTTCAATAACAAACATCACACCAAATGACATTTGATGACCTTTATTAAATTTCCATAACATAGCTTTGATCACCAGTTCATTAATTTCAACTATTCACAATATCATTGATTCTAAATACAGCATAACATCCTTATAATGCTAATCAGGGCAGCGTACTAACTCACCCTGCCCCAGTAAGCAGCATCCATGCCTCTGCTCACTTACTTTACTTATGAAGCAGCGTCTCATCTCACTTCATACGCCATTCATTGTAATGTTAATCAGGGCAGCATACCTACTCACCCTGCCCAAGTAAGCAGCGTCCATACCTCTACTGACTTTACTTATAAAGCAGCGTCCCATCTCACTTCATACACCATTCATTGTAATGTTAATCAGGGCAGCGTACCTACTCACCCTGCCCAACAAGCAGGGCCCATACCTCTGCTCACTTACTTTACTTATGAAGCAGCGTCCCATCTCACTTCATACGCCATTCATTGTAATGTTAATCAGGGCAGCATACCTACTCACCCTGCCCAAGTAAGCAGCGTCCATACCTCTACTGACTTTACTTATAAAGCAGCATCCCATCTCACTTCATACACCATTCATTGTAATGTTAATCAGGGCAGCGTACCTACTCACCCTGCCCAACAAGCAGGGCCCATACCTCTGCTCACTTACTTTAATTATGAAGCAGCATCCCAACTCACTTCATACACCATCCATTGGATTACCATCCACCAAATAAGCACCATCCTTACCTCAGCTTGCTTATCTATTCAGCAAGCTTCCTCCAACTACTCATTTCCTTTCCCCAGATCCTTGAAATGAACATCCAGACATCAGAGATGGAACGGAAGAGGGCAAGCCTATCCCTCTTCTCCACAAATCAGCCTGACCAGGCTGTTCCCCCTCCCTTCTTCCCAAAATTGTTCAACCCACTACTTCCTATAAAGGGAAGAGTCAAGCCAAACATCATTTGGTGTACCCATCATCTGTAAAGCACCTTATAATCCCATCATAGACCCATTTGCCATGCCATCACTGACACACCCTAATGAAACTAAATAAAGTAGAATTACTGTGACCCCGCTGTAGCACCAGAACATCCACACCAAGAGAACACATAACCTTTTAGCCTGCTGCCTTCAAAGATGAAATCATGGCTCAACCTGAATGTACTGACAGCCTGTAACCACAACAAAACCACCAACTATAACCCCTTGAACTCAAGACGGCACCCAGTCAAACAACTAATAGCACGTCTCACACCCAAGACCCTGTTAACTGTAGCATATCACCGAAGCCCACCCACTACCCAGTTTTATATGTGCAACAACTCCATTATCATAGGGAACAGTCTAACTCCAACTTTAATGTCCTACCTTAGCTGGCAGAAAACCAGCACCATTGACCTAGTTCCTGAAAATTCGCCTATGCTCAGCAACAAAATACTCTACATGCACAGCCATACACACCCCCAATTCACTCCTTAACAAACCATTTTCAACTCTTGTTTGGCCCTGGCCTTTCCCCTTGAGAGCTCTTTCCTTATATTACCTATACCACTAGTAGACAATTAAGACCTGTCCTACCGCTGCCTTATCCTGCAACCAAGCATCCTTTAAACCTTCTAACTCCCCTGTCACAACACACCCGGTTTCTAAAAACGACCCCAACAGTTACCTACCTACCATGCTTCCTAAAACTCTATCTGCAGCATTCACCCAAACCCCAAGTGAAATGATCCTTGTGCTGTTATGTAAAACCTTAACCTGGTATGTAACAAACACTACCTACTCAAGGGACAAGTTTGTCACCCCAAAGATACCACCCATTAGGACCAACTCCAGCATCCTGTCAAACACCTCATTGGCCCTTCCCCCACCTATGGCTCAACAACTGGATGATCCCCACACTCCCAATAACCGTCCCCAACCAGTTTTCCCTTAGCCCCCCTACCTACCCCTTCCTTACTTGCCCCCTATACCAACACAATAATCAGATCCCACTAATTAAACATAGAGCTCTAACATGCCTTACTAAGGCGATTACTCAGACCCTCCTTGTGCCCAATTCCAGTGACAAGAACATCCATCCTATCAAAACATCACCTTTCAAATCCCTTTTCAAGCCACCGCATGATGCTTTTTGCACTTCAGCGATCTGCAAGGAATAGAAAAACAATAAATTCTATGTGCACACATACCAAGAATTAATTAACACGGAGGCACTGATAAGGACCCCTGCCACCCCAACGTGAATCAAATTCCTGTCCTTCTCTGACTAGCAGTGTAAAATCCTCTACCAAACTCAACTTTGCAATCCACTTCCGTCAGTAACTGTTGCCCACTTGTGCTCCCCATGTGTAATCTCCTCGCTTGCCACCACTTCCATCATCTGCGAATTCACTGTATATTGCCACAACTGAGACTGGGCACACCACCATCTACAAATAAAAGGACAAATTAAACCCTCTAATATGTAAAGAGAAGGCTCCACTTTATATCCACCTATTCCAAATTACAGCCACAGCATTCCAAGACCACATCTGCAAGAAAGAAAAAGACATGTTAATCATCCAAAATACATAACACACATTCCAAGACATCTTCAAGGACAAGCCTACCTGCCCACCAAAAGGAATGTACCATCGCCACTCAAATCTGACAAAACAGCCATAACTACAGCTATGCTTCCAATGACCCTAACTGCCCAAAATAAATTTAAATACCAGACGAGTATGCTGAAGCTAAACCACACACAAAGGGACCTATCATTACCCCCGTGCAACCTTGCGATTCCATACCAAATCAATCAGTACCCTGTATATGTCAGACTAGTTTGTAATGTAAAACCATCTGCCTAGCTCTTAACCTTCCATCTTCAAATGAGGTACACTAACCAACATAATGCGAACCAATGGACACCATGCAGCAAACTTAGTAACCATGCAACTGCTCACAAAAATACCATCAGGTAGTATTTAAATATCCCTCTTACAATTTTCTGAATGGTCTGAAGTCCATATCTGAAATGCATGTCACTATTTCTGACCACAGCCTAAGGCTTCACTATAACTTCTGCCATAAACAAAAGAATGATTATCCAAACGTTGTGGTACTTTCGCTGAGTCACTTCTTATTCCCTCAACATATCTGACTGCCCTTACTCTCACCAAGCTAGCTACCTCAGCACCCTTACACGATAACCAATTAGCAAGTGACTGTGCTCTGTAAAGCTGTATAACCACACTCGAGGAGGTACAATTGTTAAGAGTCGCATAAGTTAAAAGTAAACCCCAACCCCATATGGAATAAATGAACACAATGCAGCAAACCTAATAACTGACTAACAGCTTACAGAATACAATCAAGTAGTATTTAAATATTCCTCTTACAAACTTAAAAGGTTGATAGAACAGGCTGCAGTAGCATGTATATCCAGAATGCTACACACCCATCCAGAAATTATACTTTTCATAACCCCAACGAAAGAGACATATTCATGGACACCAAATCATACAGCCTCACTCAAGCCACTGCAGAACTAAGCTTAACAGATCCATACTTTTTAATATAAAATAGAAACAGGTCCTACTTCTCTATACATTTCCCACTTGTGCCAGCAATCATCATACCACTAGGTATGCAATGGACAACTATTCACAAATTAAATTTAAACAGTTTATAAACCTATTTGTCCTTCTGTCAAATCACATCATTCACAATGTTCACAAAACACAGATGTTACCCTGTCAAATCTTCTGACAAATCAATTGACAGATTTGGTCAAAGCCACTACTAAAAATGGCATACATTAGAACTTGGTGCAAAGTAACAAAAAGGCACACCTTTTAAGCATCACTCCTACAACTGTAGAAAGCTGATTGAATAACATGTTATGCGTTAGCATGAATTTCCTATGGGGATTAGAAATCTGAAACTAAAATGACTGTCCTCCATTTCTGCATTGAACCATCAACAATTTGCCAGTGATTTGACAGCAAACAATAATGGTATAACAGAAATGTGAGGCAAAAATCTTACATTCACTGCCACACAGCAATGACCCACCATGATCATCAGCTCCACCCTCAAGCCAGCACCGATCAATCAACTAAGTTAAAACAATACAAATCTTCCCAGCCTAAACCAGAACATGCAATGTAACATGCCAACCCCTCAGAATTACCACATGCATCCCCACTCCTCCTTGTCAGCCATACTGAAAAAAAAAAATAAAAAAAACGTTCTATATACATTGCGCAAGTTGTACAAAATATAGCCTACCGAGGTGCAATAAATCCACAGGGACTAATAATGAAATGCCAAGGAAATCTATGTCATTAAGATGACTGTTACCACTACACCGCACATGCGTGGGGAACAACCTTCACTTGGAGATCCCTAGCCCGCAAAATCACGCAGCCTCAGAGAACTGCCCCAGAAGAAAGAAGCCTAAGTAACCGCTTTCAATGAAAATAAAGTCAGACTTTGTCATAACTAACTAAACAAATAATGCCATACTGCTATAGAGCATACACAGAGTACCTCCACTCACCACAGCATCCATTGCTGTAATGCACCTGAGCATCCCTCACCCATTATTTGACAACAAACTCAAAGCCCTAGAAACATACCTCCACCATTTGGGTACTGTCTGAGCTAACAAGGGCACTGCCATCAATACTCACTGACTCATAACCCCGCTAAATAAGGCTCTATGCAAATACCCGACTCTCCAGGGGTGCAAACTGAAACACTGAGTGAGTTTCTATGTCTGCAAACCATTTGTTTTGTACATAAATAAGCAGATAATGCCGATGTGCATAACTAAATAATTAACAGTGTCCTCCTATACAAGTTATGATCCCCTCAGGCCATCCCAGTGATACCAGAACCACAAACTCATTTTTAATATTAAACACTGAATGGGTTGTATGCACGTACTGTGTAACCTCTCCTGCCAGCAAGGACCAATGACAAGATGGCTGTTTTACATTTATCATAAATTTAGCTCAGTCTAATGAAACACAAACTTGCATTTGTTAATACTGTGATTTTGGTTTAGAGCACCAGAAAACCACTGTTCACCCAAAGAACAGTCTGACGTGGGTTAGTAGTGAAGTTAACAGACACAAAACCTGGTACCAGGGTGAACACCTCTGCCTCTACCAATGCAAGACAAAGCAAAGCGTGCCGTGAGCGTCAGTCGTGGTCATTGGCGGCCAGCTCCAAGCACCCACGAAACAACTCTACTGCAGGCAGCAAGACTCACCCTGCCATTATGTTCCCCAAATTCCTGCTCCCGTTCCTCCTATGAAAGCCGGAAGCCATAGAAATAACCCCAATGCAACCACCTCAACACGCGTGCACACTCCCACAGCAACCTTTCCAACAGCCAGATCAGCAACCATGCCAAACCTCCCAAAACGAAATTCAAGTTTCTTTCTTCTTTGTTTTTTTTTTTTTTATTCAACAGAGTTCTTCCCAACTAGAAGATGCAACCCTCCTAACAGCAATAAACCCCCCGCTACACAGTTAGGGTAAAAGGCAACTACACTGAGCCCAATGCAGCCATAACAACTCTGAAAACCCCAACACACAACCCCCCAATGATTGGAGAACACCATCAGCAAGAAAATACCGAAATCACTTTTTTTTTAATAATATATATATATATATATATATAAAATAACAAAATAAATTCAGCAGTGCACAGTAGACCAAAATAAAAATAGAGCAGAAGGAACAAAAATTTTTAATAGCTCGCAGACAGTAAAATATACACTCCAAACCGGTTTCACCCTTTAGCCGTCATCAGTGAATTACACATAGTGTTTTCATCACCATATTAAATATGTCCCCCTTAAAGAGACATATCCCAATTCTTCAAAAACACCATATATATATATATATATATATATATATATATATATATATATTATAAAAATACAGAAGTAACTTGTCAAAAAATACACACATATATATATATATATATATATATATATATATATATATATATATACACACACACAAAGCTATGTATTACTATCCTTAGTAACTCTTTGTTATGTATTTCATTCTTGTTATACCCATAAACCTCACTATTTAAAGAAACTTGTTCAAACCGGGTTTATACAAAGCCCCTAAATTCAAAATCCACATCCTTTCCTTTTTATCCAGTATCGAATGTTTTTCAATCTCCCTCATATTAGTGTTACATATTGTATCTATCCCTATAAATATAAAATGCGCCATTGTATGATAAATTTTGTGTTTATATAAGGCACTTCGTATCCTTTGACATTTAATGTCACTTATATGTAGTGCCACTTTATTTTTAAAAGATCTTGATGTTTGGCCCGCATAAAAGGCCCCACATTGACATACTGCCATATAAACTATCCACTCTGTCCTACAGGTTATTAAATGTTGTATATCAAAAACCTTTGAAGTATTTATAGATGTAAAAGATTTTGTTTTAGGAATAATTTTACAATATGTACATCTGCTACAGGGATTACACCCTCTTATGGTACCTAGTTTAGTTTTGTTACACTTCATCTTTTTATACCATGAGAGTGATTCACCAATATTTCTACCCCTTCTGTACCCAAATTTACAATATTCCGTAAGATAACCACTAAAGAACTGATCCTGTTTTAAAATATGCCAGAAAGTATTGATTATACCTCGAAATTTAAAGGTATTCATTCCAAAAGTAGTGATAAACCTCAACGGAACTATCCTCTCTATGTTCCCACCATCACATTCATATCCAAACACCAAATTTCTTTTCATGTTAGATACCTTCAGTATTTCCCGATCTATAACATTTTTATTATATCCTCTTTGTTTAAATCTATTTCCCATGTGTTTCACCTCTTCTTTAAATTCAACTTCATTACTACATATACGTCTAAGCCTTCGAAATTGATTTTTTGGTATATTTGATATAACATGTTTTGGGTGGCAACTATCCGCTCTCGATAATGAATTTTTTGTAAATGGTTTTCTATAAAGACTTTTTCTTAAAGTACCATCATTATTTTTAACTACATGTACATCCAAAAATTCAATGGCCATTTCTTCTCTCTTATCAACAAAAACTATGTCAAACACATTAAAGTTTAAATGATCTACAAATGTATTCCATTCACCTGAAGAACCAGACCATATGGCCCAGCAATCGTCGAGATATCGACGCCACATTATCAATTAAGATTTAAAAGGGACATTATCTTCATAAATCAAACTACATTCCAAGTATCCCATGAAGAGATCTGCGTATATTCGTACAAATTTAGTACCCATTGCAGTTCCATTCACCTGCAAGTAACATTCATTTCCAAAAAAGAACACATTATTTTCCAACACAATTTTGATCAGATATATTAATAAAGAACAGTGTTCAGCAAAATATTGTCCAAATTGTAGCAACCAATATTTAATTGCTTCTATTCCCCCATGATGTGGAATACTAGTGTGCAGTGACTGTACATCAAGTGTACAAATATAACAATCCTCAGATAACAATATATCATCCATCAGTTGCAAAAACTCATTTGTATCCTTAATTCTGGATCTAATTAGGGCTAGTAGTGGTTTCAACTGTGATTCCAAATATGCTGAAATTGGCTCCGTAAGAGACCCTATTCCCGATACTATAGGTCTACCTGGGGGAAGAAAAGTATTTTTGTGTATCTTAGGTAAAATATACAGTAGTTGAGATTTCGGGTTATCCACCATTAGTTCCTTTAATAAGGTTTCATTGATAAGACCCCTAGAATTATAATCTTTTAGTGCCTCATCAATATTATGTTTTAGGTAAATAGTTGGATCTGACATAAGCCTTAAATAAAACCTATCACCCCCCAAATGTTTTTTAACCTCATTGGTGTAACCATTTATATCCCACACTACTAATGCTCCACCTTTATCGGCCTTAAGTATAACTAAATCCTTGTTTTCCATTAAACCTTTTAAAGCAGCCCTTTCTTTAAATGTCAAATTGTGACCATGATGTTTAAAAATATTGTTCTGATTCTTATGTAATTCACATAATACACTTTCTTCAAACAATCTCACCCTTGGATGATAAGGGGGTACAAAGTTACTTTTTTAAATTTAAATTCAGAAGTAACAGAAAAATCATATTTTGTATGAAAAAATACTTTAAATTCAAATTTCTACAAAAATTTTTGACATCCATACACATATCATGTTGAGAGAGAAAGAAAGAAGGTACATAATTAAATCCTTTATTTAACACAGCTTTCTCATCCTCATTAAGCTGGTATTCAGTCAGATTTACTATAAGTCCTTCATCATTTATTTCTCCTTCACCAATCTCTCGAATCTTTCTTTCATCTCTCTCAGGTTCTCTCTTCCGATGTTTCTTTCCACCCCTTCTAAAGGGCCCCCCTTAGGTCTTGCTTTCTTATGTATAGGAGATTGTATCTCAGTCACTTCTAAATCGGCATCTGTGCTCATTGCATTGGAAGACATTTCAGATGTACTGGATTCAAAGTTGTCCACACTATAAGTGGATTTTAAAATTGACTTGTTTCTCTTGAGTTTCACTCGTTTGGGTTTAACAGTATCACTGAATTCCACCGCTCTTTTAGATTGTTTGCAGGTGTAGGTTTTGTCATTTTCAGCATCACCCATGTCTCTATTAAACTTTTTAAGCTTCTTAGTTTTAACATAATTTTCAAAGACATTCATATCTTCCATGTATTTATTAAACAAACCCTTAAATCCTTCCACTTCATTATGTTTTTGTACCAGTTCCAAACAATCATCCACTTGTTGTTTAACATCTGTTAAGTTCTCTTCATAATACGAAATTAACAGTTCAACAAAAAGTTTTGAAGCCGTGGTTTGTATTAAACGCCATTTTGCCAAAAAACTTTCGTTTTCTTTACCTACACCTGGTTCTACATAAACACGCAGGCCCCGTGGTGCTATACCAGCACCTACATAGGCCCTTAATAATTTTATATGCCATATAGTTGAGCGGTATTTCTTAGTACTAAGAGACAGTTCTTTAAAGTCATGTTGCATCTGTGACAAAGTATTCACTTCCGTATTACTCATATTCGTAACATTCCACTGTCTGCCATCAAGCCATGTATCATCTTCTTTATCCACACTCAACATGTCAATGTATTTATGCAAATTGCCCCCTTCTGCCATCATGTAAACGCTATCACCATAAATCCACTCCCAGTGAAGACAACAATGAATCTTGCCCGCCAGTACAGGCACTATGAATAACAGCACTAAGCACTCAAAGGCATACAATCTCCAAACAATTGCCTGTGCACGTAAAACGTAACGTGTGTGCACAGAAAAGTAAAACGATAATAACAAAATAAATCCAGCACTGCACAGTAGACCAAAATAAAAATAGAGCAGAAGGAGCAAAAATTTTTAATAGCTCACAGACAGTAAAATGTACACTCCAAACCGGTTTCACCCTTTAGGCATCATTAGTGGATTACACATAGTGTTTTCATCACCATATTAAATATGTCCCCCTTAAAGAGACATATCCCAATTCTTCAAAAACACCATACACACACATATACATATATATATATATATATATATATATATATATATATATATATATATATATATATATATATATATTTTACAAAAATACAGAAGTAACTTGTCAAAAAATACATATATACACACACACACACACACACACACACACACATACCTATGTATTACTATCCTTAGTAACTCTTTGTAATACCGAAATCACTTTTTTTAATATATATATATATATATATATATATATATATATATATATATATATATACTATGCAAACTGAAGACACAGTAACCCCCACCCCCCCATGGACTGAACACAAGTTATCATTACCAACCTCTGTAATTGAGCCCCACTCGCCTCCTCCATACCCCACCACTCTAAAGCCTACCCGACCACTCTTCCCTTCAGGTCGTCACGGATGAGAGCCTGCTGTAGCTAGCAAGTTCACACCAAAATGTGATTGCCTGACCCAACTACACTAGACTAAACCTCTCAAGCCCCTCCCCATCATTATCTCATTTCCTCTCAACCATCCCTCCCTCCACTTAACCCTTTCAGCTCCCCAATCCACTTAACTCCCCCTAACATCAACCTAACCCCCCCATGAAGATGTCCCGAGACAACTTCGTTTTTTGCCAAACTTCATTTCTCTACTGTTTTCTGTTGACTTAGCAATATTATATATGCTTTAAAAAGCAATTTAGTGCATCACTGTTAGTTGAATAAGGAGGATGATTCACAACTGCTAAATGTCTTTGACAAGGTTTAAGGAGCCTGACCAAGCTTACTGATTTTATTAAATAGCCTCATTTGACAACTCAAGAAGTGGTATGCTTTACTCTTTATATTGTTTAATTATAAAGTTTTTATTTTATTGCAAGATATAACAGCTCTTGGCAGGATTAGAGCAATGCATTAAAACATAAATGATGTGTCTCATTGTTACAGCAGTCATTTTGTTCTGTGCAACAGGAACATGCTAGCTGTACACTGTCTGTTATTTGTCTGCATTACAAAGGACATAAAAGCATTATTTGAATAGCTCCATTTCTGTCTTACTAAATGATACCATGACAGTTTTAAGGATTAAAGGAATACATGATTAAAATTATATAAATAAGGAACAGATAAATATAAAAGCATAATTACCTGGTGAATTTCTTAAGCTTGCTGGTAAATCTATCTCCTATCCTGTATCTGTTTTTGTAAACCACTCCATCTCTGAACAGTATGTCCCCCTGCTTTGGAAAATATCTCATGTCATACCCCTTCACAAAGGAGGACCCTCTACAGTCCTATCTAACTATAGGCCTATAGCTATACTTTCTCCACTTGCCAAAATCTTAGAAAAATGCCTACACAGACTCTAGACCACCTTTTAACACATAACCTTCTATCTTCTACTCAGCATTGCTTCTGAACCAAACACATCACTAACACTGCCCATTTAAGTTTCATGAACACTGTAAACCACCTCAAAAAGAATAGCCACATTGTTTGTCATATTCCTTGATATGTCAAAAGCTTTTGACACTATATCCCAACAAATACTCCCAAACAAACTTGCCTCTCTCAATTTCAGCTATAATACACTTCAGTGGTTCCATAGCCACCTCTCCAGCCATAAACAAACCACCTTATGGGAACATAAACTATCTCCTCTTTTGCCCATCTCTGTCAGTGTTCCTCAAGGCTCCATCTTAGGCCCACTCCTCTTTATTGTCTTTGCCAATGATCTCCATACTGCAGCATCACCTGCCTCTATCATTCAATATGCAGATGATGCTTCCATTATTTGCTCTGCCCCTTCAATAAATGAACTCCAAGCAAAGTCTCAGTCAGCCCTTAATAACATTGAAAAATACCTCTCAGACCACCAACTGATTCTAAACCCCAACAAAAGCATTTCTTTATCTTTGCCTCTTTTGGTTCAAAAATCAAACCTGTCAAATATACTAAACTCCTTGGTGTTACTGTAGACTGTAACCTAAAATTTGACAGATACATCACTTTAACGATCAAAGAAGTCCACACCAAATTAGGTGCTCTTTACAGGACTAAACCATATCTTTCCAACTATGATAGAATAGCTACATCCAGAACTCACCTATTTTCCACCCTTCTCTATTGTTCATAAGTCTTCACAAACCTTCGTAAATCTGATCTGAATAGCCTCGAAGCTTGCTATAATAAAATTGCCAAATTTGCTACTAATCTTCCCCATAGAGCTTACTATTGTATAGCCCTTCATAAACTAAACTGGATTGAACTCCCAAACTTACTAGCCCAAAACCAACTAATAGTAGCTCACTCCATTATTCATAACCCTGACTATTGATCAGTCCTGTCTAACCTCGTACAACCCTATTCCAACCTTACCTCACTCAGATCTGCTGAAAAAAACTTGCTCAAAGTTGTCAAAACCCACAATGCTTATAGTGATTCTTTATATAGCTACTCCATAGCCAAAACTTGGAATTCTGTTCCCTAGCATGTGCTATCTATAACTAATACCCATAGTTTCAAACAACTTACAAATTATTTCTCCATTCACTGGCTATGCTCCTGTACCACCCCTGGCTAAGAAAACAAACTTCCTCTCTGTGTTTCTCCACATATGTAACTCAATATTGTTTGATTCTAGTAATGTTTTGTTGATATTATATTTGACTGTTTTATTTTGGCTTGAAGTGTGACTCTTTAACTTTTATTAACTTGATTTTGCACTTTACTACTTTTTTGTAAACTTTCATAGAAATCTTTTGTAATAATGTAACTAGCAATATTTGAGTATAAATATTGTAAACTTTTTTTTCAGAGCTTTTCTCCCCGGGTCTCTGCTGAAAACTGACTTTTTTGTTTTAGTCCAGTCTAACATTACCAGCTTACCAAATGGAAATACATAAATAAATAAATAAATAAAACAATTTATTTATTTACATTTGATAACCGGGTAGTGTCTGACTGGGCAAAAAAAAAGCCTATTTTCAGCAGAGACCCGGGGAGAAAAGCTCCCAAGTAATGTTACAATAATTCAAGTAATGCATGGTATAGTACATAAGGTTACTAAAAAGTAAAAACATAATACATAGTACAATAAAGACAAGATAGGAACAAAGATCATCATGAACACATAAGTACAAATAAAGATAAAAAGAAACAACATTAAAAAAAATCAAAATAATTTGAGTTAATAAACAATTTTTTTTTAAAGTAATGTAAAGTTATAATGTTAAGTAATAATCTTAATGTAAAGTTGTTGTAATGTTAAGTAATAATCTATTTAAAGGGAAATGGAAACATTAAAGAAATGAAGAATACGTCAGTAGCAACTGATTTACGAGAAGTCTGTGTAAATTATGATGTAAATCTTAGTGGTGTTATTGTTTCCAGTCAAAAAATAACCAAAGCAAATAGGAGTGGAACTAGGGTTTGAAAGTCTGTAAAATGCTGCTAATACATTATGCATTTATTTGAATATCTTTGCTGTAGTAATGTTGTAATCCACAGACAACTTACTTCAGGCAGCAAGTTTCAAAGTGAAAATGAACATTGTTTCATACAGAGTGGCAAAGTACATTATCAGCATTTAGCTCAGACAGTATTTGCTGTGTCATGCAATGTCTATAAATATAGAGGTAACCTTTGCACAATATTTACATGATCCCGATTTAAGCATACTCTCATAGACACCTCAGGAAGTTAAGTTATGGCTATGACAATGAGCAAGTAAGATTTTATGAAAGAATGAAGAAAGAATAAGGGAGGTAGAAGGCAAGGTGTTACACACAAGATGTGTCCCAATTGTTTATGCTTTGATTTTCAGACCATATTTTATAATAAAATGTGATTATTGCTTCTTTCCTCACATCACATTACTTTTTTTATTTTTTTTTTATTTAAAACTATGCGATTTTCTTGCGGAATGTCTTCTGAGTGCCAGTTGATGTTATAAATGCCAGAAGCCATGGGATCATCTCATTCTGGGTCTATATTACGCTGTCAAAACATCAAAAGAGCTCTTACATTGACACAGAATAACCAAAGCTCCTAAACCTCGAATGGTCAGAACAGCGATTTTTTTTCCCAGGGGAAAAAAAATCGCTGGGCCATTGTCAGGACTTTGCCGTTTCCTCCACTATAGTGTGATCTTGGAGTTGGTATATTTAAGTAGGGGGGTGTGGGGGGCACTTTATTTTGTGTGTAGATTTGTGTTTTTGTTTTTTGTTTTTTTTTTTGGCCCAGCGATTTTTTTCACTAGGAAAAAAATTGCTATTCTGACTGTTCGAGGTTTAGAAGCTTCGGTTATTCTGTGTCGCTGTAAGAGGGTTTGCTGTTTTGATGTTTCAATGTCATAATATAGATGCTCTCATTCTTACTATATGATTATTATCGGGTCGCCAAGCATAAATGCCAATAAATTCACATTGAGAGTGAAGCATTAATATCGAGAACACAAAACAAAAGGTATCATAATTCTTTGTAGCGCATGACACTTTTTATGTTCCATGTACTACTAATTACAGGAAAAAAAATAAGTGCTAAGTGCTTTCAAAGTCATAAAGCACTTGGCAAATGCTGTCAGAAAGATAGTGTAACAGTCTGGCAATTTTGCACTTACATTGCTATTACTGTCAACTGTTCAGATTTTAGCAGAATATTCATATTTTTATCATATATGTTTGATCTTTTCCTCATAAAATCCATGGTTGTCAGAGAAATTACTAAGTACTGAAGTCACAAAATAATGATGAGTTTCAGATTTCATATCCTTCAGAAAATGTAGGCAAACATAGACTCTGTTATTCTAGCTAATTTCTAAGCGTATAACAGGAAGTCAGGGATATGTTACTGGTATGGATAGTAAGCAGAAACAGAACAGATTTGTAAACGTTGGATATTGTGTGATAGTAGCATTCAACCGATTTGTCTTTTTTTTTTGGATATCAGAGTGTAATCACAGCGCTCTGTGCACCTCACACACCACAAACAGTTTAGATAATTTATTCTCTTTGTATTGAAGGAGTAAATACAAGTCTCATGGTAGTTCTTGGAGGATGAAGAGATACACATTACAAAATACATCTAAACCATCTCTGATTTTTCATAATATTCCCGATTTTACCTCATATTTTTGACCCGTCTCTTATAAAATTTTTGATTTTCTGTTAAATCTGTTAGGATTACAGTCAGTCAGTAATACCAGACATTACAGTTTTATATTTTTTATTCTTCAGTACATGCATTGTTTTTGTGTCTTTCGGCTTTTAGAGGTTAGAGTTTAGAGGTTAGAGGTCGCCACAGCGGAACTCCGGTCTGCTAATGATTGGCAGTTGATTTTTACGTACTGGCTTGCCGGGCCTAAAGCACAACCTTCAACGAAGGAACGCCCATTCACGCATGCTGCTACACAGAAGACACTCTAACTGAGAATCAAACGGGCAACGTCTAACTGTGAGGCGACAACGCTACCGCAGCACCACAACCGCAGTCTTCAATACATGCATATTAATGCAAATTTGTTATTCTATTAACTTGTTAAAATGTAACAGAATAATACTTGAAAATTGGCCCTGATTTTGCATATTTGTCCTCCCCTCTTATTTTTGTCTTTGCCCAGAATTCTTGAGCAAAGAAGTCAAGAGCTGTTGTAATACAAGTAACAGTGATGTGCATGGTGATGCTAGTAAAGATTTTAGTCGGAAAGTTTGTGGAATGAGATAAGCAAGGTCAGGAGGAAACATGAGTGCAATGTATCTTTATAGGAAACTGGTCTTGATTTTTCTTTCTTAAGCTGTGTAAATGGGGGCAGAGACGAAAGAATGAATGTTTCTCAGATGACTTTGTTAAATACTTTTATAACTGCATACTAGTAACAAGTATATGTTAAATTAATTCTGCCACTTGTCATAACCGGCATTTTATTTAAAGCAACTTGTATCTCCTTTTCACATGCATTATTACTGAAAGTGAATAAAATGAACAGCTGCTGGTTGTTTTGCTCATTTTCTGAGCCATGTGCTTTGGAGTGTTAACATCTGCTAAGGTCGAGAGGACTTGGGTTTCAACAATATTCTGCCTATTAAACAGTGTCTTACATTAACTTTTAACTACCTTTAGACATAATTGGAGGTAGAAGTAAGCTATATCAATTTCAGGATGCAAAGTTTAAAATAAATGCATATTCAAATTAATTTATGTTTGGTAATGAGCTGTAAAAGGACGACATCGTTGGCATTTCTAAGATTATTTAACAATCAGATATGTCTGCAAAACATGCTGGCATAATGTCAGCATTTATAATTTCTATGTTGCTCTTTTTCTTCAGCTGAATTTCAGTTCTGATATCAAGTATCTGATATTAACTTATATAACTTCATCTTTCATTAATACTGATTTGATTAATTTGTAACTTACAGGATGTCCCACATGGGAGGAATGTGGTACAAATACTGGCAGTCGAAATCGCAGCGCTTCTTCTATTTCATAGTTGTGGTGGTGATTGTCTGCACAAGGCACAAAGGTAAGCACATTAAGAATTTATCTGTTCAGATTTCCTAAGTAGATTTTTGACTGCATATGACAAGTCTAAGCAATATTTGTTAGCTATTTTTATGGGAACATTTTATTACAAAAAATGCTGCTTGTTAAGTCATAATTAAAATTCATAATCTAAAAGTTACTGGAGGCCACAAAACTAGCCCCATTACTCTGTTCTGATGGAGTTTGGAGTTACTACTGAAACTCCAGCAGAGGCAGGAGTATGCATTTTCATAGAACTGCATATCTTCTACAGCTGTGGCTATCGCTTAATTCTTCATTCACATTCTGGTCAAGTGTTTGATTTTGCTGGTGGACAGACTTGGGCGGGCAAGGTGATGGTGCCAAGAAGTGTTCAGCTTTTGATGTTATATTGAAGAGAAGGTTCACCAACCCTTCATCAGACAATAAAAACACACAGCTCTCATTAAAAAAAAATATTTTTTGACATCAGTGTATTATTATTTTACCCGCTATTTCTGTGCAGGTTTTTTAAAGGTATCATTTATCCTAATCCTGATATCTATGAAGTAAGTGTAATATCCACTTAGACTCCAAAGTTTCGTGTGTAATTTAATGTCACTTAATGTCACCCCTAATCTAGCATTTACAATAGCTTTAAACATAAAAAACATAAAATGGAATGGATTCCACATGTTTAAATTTAGAGCATTTTATTCCTATTTCTTAATATTCCTAATACATGTGAGATGTTGCAATATTCTAAATATCAACATGTCATTTGTCATACATAACATAACATGTGTACATTGTATATATATATATATATGGTCCTGCATGTCAGCGGTTGCTAACTTTAAAAAAATTCTCCCATCTATTGGATGCTTGAAAGTTATGGTTCGGGAAATGTTTTGCTATACTGCTATTTTGATGTATAGCTAGTTGAACTCTATTTGTCTACTATTAGCCATACTACCCTACTCTACAAAATGGAGGCTGGAAGAAGGACATGACCATCGTCTTTTATTAATGTGGTAAATGACAGATTTTGGTATTTGTATATGCTTAAATTGTACATACTTTAACAGACTGCTGCAATGTAGATTCTTCTACCTGTGTAAATATCTACATTTTCATAATTTTCCCTTTAAACTCTCCTGTCTCGCAGACATACACACAGAGAAATGCATAGATAAGAACTATTGTCAGTAGTTGATTTTTCATAGAAGGTGTCTCTCAACAAACAAAACATTTGTGAAACACGTGAGCTTAGACTGTCCGATACTCAGTTATAAAGCTTTTAAGTTAAAGTTGATGTTTCCATAATTAGAAGGTAATGGTCTTAGAGAGACTTCACACTATAGGTTTAAAAGGGAGTGGTAAAAAAGGCTGTGAGCACTTTTCTAATGTAAACAATTGTATAGGAAGAGTGTGATAATCATAGAAAGGATACCAAAATGTTTCTTTTATTAATGTTTTTGTCAGTATTCACTTTAGGGTTCAGGTGAAGATTTTGCTTAAAATAAAGATAGAAGTAATGTTTTAAAGATTATTGTTTTGATTTACACTCACATGTGTGTGTCTATATATATATATATATATATATATATATATATATATATATATATAATATATGGGTCTATATCAGAAGAGTGAAAGTTCACAAGAACGAATGCTCAAACATCGAAAAATCACAAATATCGAACTTGATATTGTGGGGGGCTGTGCCCTCCACAACCCCTGCTAAATATATATTTCAACTCCGAAGTCGCACTACAGTGAGGAAAGGTCAAATATTCCTATCCTCACTGTATTGCAAACCCAGAAATAGCATTTTGATGTCCAGCATTTTCGATTGGAAGAGCGTTCGTTCTTGTGAACTTTTGCTCTTCTGATATAGACCCATAATAACACACACACACACACACACACACACACACACACACACACACACACACACACACACACACACACACACACATACATACACACGCACACGCACGCACACATACATACACACACACACACACACACACACACACACACACACACACACACACGTGTAAGTGATGCACAGCCATATGCCATTTTTTTGGTACTAAGAATGCTTCACGTTGAATGCACACTTTATAAAAGGTAATATTTCATAACTGTTACTGTGGCAACAGTAGATGTAACAGTAAATTGACCACCAGCACAGTTCGCCGAATGGCTTGGTGTATCATCCTCGCTGCAGCATACTATGTTCTGTGTGGTAGATTTGACCTTTGGGTAAACAGAGTACCCTCCAACACCCTGTCCACATCTTTTTAAAAGTTGTTCTTTAATAACCTCACATTTGCCAGGAGGATGAAGAAGTCACTGACAGTTTTTTAGCCTCGCATCATTTGGGGAACTCTGCCTGGAGGAGAGGAGATAACATCATTTGAATTACAATTTCTTAATTTTATCAGTAAGTCTGCACTTATAGCCCCAGTGCAAGAGCTCAGTCAGCATCTGTTCCTTTCATTGCGATCTGACAGTTACTTAACTTGGATCTATTCAGGCTGGAGTTTTCTTGATACATATCATGGGTCCTCTATCTTGATTTTAGCTTCTGAGTTTTTTGAACTTAATCATTCAATTGCCTGGCCATTTAGTGGTGTTGTAATGCTCTTTCATACTGACACACAGCTTTGCTCTGTTATGCTTTCATTTCATTTACTTTTTTGTTCACTTCTGCTATAAGTTGAAATGAGTCTTTGTCAGTAATGATTAATCAGAGACCATATTCCTGGGAAACACACACACACACACACACACACACACACACACACACACACACACACACACACACACACACACACACACACACACACACACACAATCATAGAAAAGACACATTCTCTGTAGCTGCTTCTCTTTTCCCTTATTGTTGCAGACAGCGTATTCCTGTAAAAATACCATGTCTGCCTATTATAAGTATTGTGTAATTCATATCTCCATCGGTGTCTGTCTCAGCCTTGTGATAAAAATACTACCTGAAACAATATCAGGCCTCTGATTCCTACCTTTGAGTTGCCCAAGGCCACATCTTACCACATCAGGACAACTAATTTTCTATGTATTACTGTGCTGCAGGCATCTACCAGTTCTGCTACAAGGATTCTTACATATTTTGCCTTCAGTCCTGCTTACTCTTTTCAGTGTTCACTGTAGTTCCTTGCACCTACAGTTACGATGCTGTGTTCTTTACGTCACAGAAACTTCTCTGTGAACTACTGCACTGACTATGATCCAATGTGGCATTTGCTAGGCCAGGTCTACAGCTTCCAATCTCAATCATACCTGCACTGCCACTCTCACATTTACTGCTCACCTGAAATCCCACTGATCATATCAGACTCTAAAACAGATTCTCCCTAACAAATATTAATTGCATCTGGGATAACTTTTCCATGTTAAGCTTCTGTGCCCTCAGTACCCTGTAAGAATAGGCTTCCATTGATTGATATGCACTGCTGCTTTTATTGTTAACTGTAACTAGCTTATCGATTACGTCAGTGTGTCAAACAACTCCCATACTGTTTCACTGCTATGTCTTTCACTGTTTGTTTTGTTCTTTAGTTCTGCTTATTTACAGTTTGTTGACTGGAACAGTACAGATGATCAGTGCGATATTCTGTTCTTGGTTGTATTTACAAAGTTTCCACTTTGTATTGCTTTGCACATGATTGTCTTTTCTGTTCCATTTTCTGTGATTTTGAACTATTCCAGTAACTAGATAGTAAGCACTATAGTTATTAATTAAGAAAAGAAAGCAGAAATAAATCAATAAATACATTTAGAAAATAGCTTTTATTCTTGCCCTCAGTACCCTGTAAGAATAGGCTTCCATTGATTGATATGCACTGCTGCTTTTATTGTTAACTGTAACTAGCTGAACGCCAAAAAATGTATAGTCATACCCTTTGGGAAAAACAAGGTACCCACAAATTACCACATAGGTGGTAATCCATTAAGTACGGAAGAGGTAATCAGGGACCTAGGGACCCAGGTTGACAGTAACCTCTCATTTGACACTCACATTGCCAAAGTGGTTAGGAAGACCTTTTATATTACCCACCTTATCATGAAGGGTTTCACATCTAGATCAAGAGAGGTCATTGTGCCCCTGTACTCTTCTCTTATCAGGCCAATGATTGATTACAATGCCCCAGTTGGGATGTATCTTACCCGACACCTGCAGCAGTTGGAAAGACCCCAAAAGTTCCTCACCAAGAGGATAAAGGGTCTTAAACATATGTCATATGCTGCCCGACTGAAAAAACTCCAGCTCTATTCAGTCGCATACCGCCTACTCAGAGGTGATCTGTGCCTGACGTACAAGGCCATGTCCAATCCGGAATTAATGGACATGCTCCACCTCAGAAAATCCAAATCCATCAGAGCCACGAGAGCAAGAGACTTAAACCTCAACACAGAAATAAATAGGACGTGCTGGAGGGACAGATTCATAACCCAGAGGCTCCCTACACTCTGGAACAGAATCCCAGTCCATGTTAGGCAGAGCCCCTCACTAACTCTATTCAAGAGAAATCTTGACGAGTGGATGGGAGATCATAGGTTTACCCCAGGGTGTCATCTCTGTGTCACTACTAGACAGAGGCACAGTAAACTAAACCCTAAAAGGGCATAGTATTCTCATCCTAAGGAGTGGTGAAAGCCACACACACTCTGGCTAGGCTTATAAATGCCCTAGGGCAGATAGCCTAGTATGAACCTATGAACCTATGAACCTAAATACAACTTTTTTAGAGCAGTGTTGTCACTTTTCTTGTGTGGAAATTTGTTATTACTCTCAGAATCAATTTTGCTTGAGTAGACTCCTATCTGTCTTCATATAAATGATACTGTTTAGATGATAATTATCTGAGATCTGCAAAAAACTTAAGTGACCATCTGTTCCGAAATTACTATCTTATTTCAGGGTTTATTATTCCTTTACATGCAAATTGCCTATTTTATTGTTAAATATAACACAAAGAAGACTTTTTGTGGTACTATTCCAATTGTTCGGTAAGCAGCTGAGTGCTAAGGGTCATGCTGCTGGCAAGCAAAGTGTAATGAAAAAATGGTTTCACAAATGTGGTGTTACGTAGCTGTCATGAAAGCATGATATCATATAATAGAGATATGCTGCGCTTCCACACTGTGTGTACATGTATACCAGCATGATTTATATTCCACAAAACAGAAGTGATTCAACATGTATAATAGTGAATTTTTTACCTTTTCATGAACAATCTATGTTAATGTTCACTTTCAAGTAGACATATTTTGTATTGTACTTTAGATGCAGGAGAATATCATTATTCATTTTGCAATCGGAAGTCTACTTATAAGTACATGCTGTGTTTATTACAAGTACCTCTTTTCTGCCCACATGGCATGAGTGTACATAAAAGTATTGCTGTGTTAATTATAGCAGGACACTCTAAATTGGCCCTAGGTGTGAGTGCGTGCATGTGTGTGCCTTCTGTGGAAAGTCGGGCGCCGGGCTGGCAACTCAACACTGTAAAAACTCCACTGCCAATCATGAGCGGACAGTTGATCCGCTGTGGCGACTCCTAACCGGGAAAAGTCGAAAGAAGAAGAAGAAGAAGCAAGTGAATGCAAAGGCCATTAAACTACAGTCCCTGTTATCCATTAGACCACCTGTTAGGAAACAGTGACACTTTAATGGATCCTAATGAGTGTGGCACATCGAAATGCAACCTGGTCTACTGAATATATTATTTGGGAGATTTGTACTGGATCTCTGTTTGTGGCACACATAAACAATTCTTTGTGTACTAACATAAGCAAAGCTTTATTTACTGTTGCTCTTTAATTTCAATTGATGCAGCTTTCTTGCACAGTTGACACTTAGCATAAGCAGGCCTCCTTGAAAGAGTATGCATTTATTAAGCAGTACACTGTGGAATGTTACACACAATAGTCAGGCCTGCATTGCCTGAATAAGTCCAAACACTAGCATTCATACACTATAACTGGTACTTCTGATTATGGCTTGTTTAGGGTAGTTCCAGATACTATGGCATATAGTTATGGTGTCATGGGTGATTGGTAATTGAATGATGTAACAACACAGTTGTGAGTGGTTTGTATCAGGTTTATCCTCAGCTGTGTGCCATCTTTATATGATCAAAAAAGAAAGTTAAAAATGATATAAAATGATCTCTGGAACTGTATGAAAACTTTGACATTTTCATGGCCTTTCTTACAGGAAGAAAATGTATGTGTAAACTGTGTATATGTATTTGTGTGAGTGCACATGTGCATGCATGCGCGTGCATATGCATGTGTGTGTGTGTGTGTGTGTGTGTGTGTGTGTGTGTGTGTGGGTGTGTGTGCGCGTATGTGTGTATCCATGTGCATGTGTACATGTATGTGCATATGTGTGTGTGTGTGCGTGTGTGTGTGTGTGCGTGTGTGTGTGTGTGCGTGTGTGTGTGTGTGTGTGTGTGTGTGTGTGTGTGTGTGTGTGTGTGTGTGTGTGTGTGTGTGTGTGTGTGTGTGTTGTTTGAATAAGTACTGGATTTTAACAACAAATCAACGTCTGCTGTGTAAGGAATGTAATCCATTAGAAGTCATGGCTTTTCACTGAGAGTTAAGTCCTTACAACTAGATCGTGATTATCTTATTAATCCTTTCCTGTACCCCTATATGAAGTGAGAGATGCTTTTCCTACCCCTCAATTAGTTTAATAGTATTTTGTTAGCACATTAACTGTGCAAATGAAACTATTATGCTGAAATAAAAAAAAGTGACCTCTCGGGCTCAGAAATGAGTCAGCATATTTCTGTATGTAGAGTGGAACAGCCATTTTAATTATACTATACTCTGCATGCATACATCTCAACCTCTTAGAGCAAGAAATCTGGGCAAAGCCATAAATAAAAGTGGACAAAGGCCCAAAAATAGGGACAATTTTTAACTATTGCTTTTACAAACTTAGCATGAATTTTCTGAATGGGTATGAAGTCTGAAACTCAAATGTCTGTCATTATTTTCTAACTTCAGTTTTTAATGATTTGCCACTAATTTGCCAGAAAACCTTATGAAAAACAGACCAAAAATATGAGGCAAAAATTTGGACATTCTGTGAAAATCTGTACAGTTTAGAGGTATGAATTGATGTAACACCATCAGTTAAAATCTTCTTCCTTTGTACTTGTGATTGTATCATTTGTATAACAATTTGTGAAACTGTCTACTCTGTACACAAGAGAATGTCTGAATGTTTACATTTTATGACCTATTTTACGCAATGATCATTTTGCCATGTTAGTGACTAAAATAATGTAATTTTGGATTAGTGAACCTACTGAGTTAATGCAAATTCTAAAGGTCTTTTTGTGCTGGTGAATCAGAAATCTTCACCAGTATTCAATACTTGGATATATGGATTATTTATGGAAAATATACAATAATCAGATGTTAAATCATGCTATTGATCTATCTTTGGTTGCCTGTTTGGGTTACCTGGTGACTGACAGTCTCAGTATTACTGACTACTGTGTTCTAGCACTGCTTATGTCTGAAATATTTATATCAGGACATATACTGAGCCACAATGGCCTAGACTAGACACATATGAAGAACTGCAGCTGTATCTTGGCTGTGCATTTTTGTTATACTGTAGTGCAGTTCAGAAACTTGAGAATCTGTTTCTCATCCGGAAAGCAGGCAAGCAGCACTAGTGCCATAATACGAAAACGGACACAGAGCTGCAGTGGGCAGAGCTTCTGTGAAGAAAGTGAAGCCCTTGGGTAGGTACATCAGCAAACACTGATGCTGACACAATAATCTCCACCAGTGGAGCTGTGGGCATATGTTACCATGTGTGAATCATACTCCAAAAACTGGAATCAGTGATGTTAAAGGGATGCATTCCACATTCCTTCCAAACAGCATGCGTCATACATGAAAACACAATTGCTAGCTGAAAACTAACAATCCCTTGACATGCCCTTGAAGCAGAGGCATAGTTTAGGTATTGATAGAGGCCAAAACTGCAAATCTTATTATTTCTTTTCTAATCCCTATGATACTTAGTGCACTCCCCAACCCGAAATCTGCCAATGCTTCCTTATATAACACTGTATGATGCCTCATTAATGTATTCACTCCAGAAGGCTTACATGGGTTGGAAAGCTCAAGTAAGCTTGGTTGTGTCATCTTTATAAGTCCAGCAAGCTCAAGTAAGCTTGGTTGTGACATCTTTATAAGTCCAGCAAATGGTATCATGTTGTCTTATGTTCCATTGTTATAACACTAAGTATGTGAGAGAACAACAGTCTACTGTGACATAACTAAAACTGACCTTATAGACCTGGATGTAGTATAGGCATTTGTGCTTGTGTACCATGTCAGCTCATTCTTCTTGCCTGTGATGCAAACTGTGAATAAGCCTTCCCAGAAACAGTAAAATAAGGGGTCTATATTAGATCACCGAATGCTTAAAAAAGCGAACGGTGATTAATCGACCCTATGTAAATGAAAGCTTACAATTTCGAACTGTCAGAACAGAGATTTTTTTTTCCTAGGGAAAAAAATTGCTGTTCCATCAAAAAAAAAAAACAAAAACAAAAAAAACATTTTAAACATTACATTAAGTGGGGGGATTTGCCCCCCACCCCCCTACTTAAATATGCCAACTCTGAGACCGCACTACAGTGCCGAAAACGGCAAAGTAACAAAGCGGCAAAGCAAATTCTTTTCCAGGGAAAGAATTCGCTGAAAAGCTGCTTCGATATTTTGCTGTTTCAGGCTATTGAGTTCAACCAAGATGCATTTGAAAGAATGAGTCTTTGGTCTTCTAATACGGAACCTAAAATAAGTGCCTTATTTCACACCATCCTTGTAGTAAATGCCTTGTATTCCCTCCCACTAGTTCACTTAATCTGAAAAAAGCTAAGGAGACTGACTATCAGGAAAGGTGCAGCAATATCATACAACCAGCTGCACATGGCAAAGTTGTGATGAGGTGGTCCATGATGAAAAGTGCAAGTTCCACAGACCCTGCTGGTAATACTGATGCTGTTGCTTAGAAGCAGGACTGCCTTTACTTATATTTTGGCTGCTCTAAGCAGTGCATAATATTGGGAGGAAACTGTTCAGACACATGAAAAGGAGGTAACTAGGAAGATTTCCCCTGAAAAAAAGAAGAGACAAAGAGGGAGATGGTGAGTATATAAGATGGTGAGACAAATCAGGAGAAGTGGAAGGGCACAGAGTGAACCCCTAGTTTGCCAATGAGGAGCAAGAGATGATGCATAAAGGTATGATGGTATGAGATCAGCAGTGGAAAGCAAGCAGTTAAGCAGATCATATGCCTATCACTGAAGCATTTATCAATAAGAAAATCAGAACCTTTGGGATGGAGAACAGGGCAGGTCAGTATGAGAACTAAACTAACACTGGTCAGTGCAGGACACAGGAAAGGTAGTGATAAATGATATGACCAGGAACACTGGTGAGCGCAGGACATAAGAAAGGTAGTGATGAACAACATAACCAGGTCCATATTGACCAATGACCTGACATTCGGCACAGTGGAGAATAGCAAAGGTGGTAGCCAATGGATATTAGAAGGCTGTGTGCAGAGACACTTTATTAGAGGCCCACTCTACACCTGTGGCTTTCTCACTAGTGTTACCTACAAATCAAGAATTACAGTGCATGATGGCAGAAGCTGTTTAGGAAGAGATGATATAAATACGTGGGCAACTGGGGAGATGGATGGGCTAGGGAGGATAGTTAGGAGATTCAAGTCAAGGATTAGCTTTACCTCAGTGTGACAGCTAGAAGCAGTGTTGCTGAAACTAAGGTTTAGGAGGTACGTGGGCACCACTGTACCTTTAAACTGAGGTGGGAGAGTAGGTAGAAGAAGAAGAAAAGGAACTAGGAAATATCTGAAGGAGAGCAATTAGGAGGACAGAGCACAAAATTAGGGGGAAATACAAAATATGTGTAAACCTGATACATTATCATAAAGCGACAAGAAAAAAGAGGTAAAGAGAATTGAGCAAAAAAGTAGAAGGATCATGATGCCATGCAAAGCCAGGCCTGTTGTAAAAGTAATGGGGGAAGTACAGGCTAATCATCTCGTGGGACTATGATCACACACAGAGGTTTTCACATTTTTAATTGTAGTTATTTGGAGATTTCCTTGCATAATTATAGCCTTTTTGAAAAGGGACTTACCTTTATTTCCAGCAAAATGTTTGATGTAGTGAATCCTATTTTAGAATTAAAAATGGTGCAGTGGTAGCATTGTCACCTCACAGCAAGAGGTTCTTCAGTTCAATTCTCGGCTGGAGTGCCTTCTGTGTGGAGTGTGCATGTTCTCCCTGCGTTTGTGTGGGTTTCCTCCGACATTTCAAAGTCATGCATCTGGAGCATTTCTCCCTGGGCTTCCACTGAAAATTGGCTTTGTCCCAAGTCAGACTTTCCCTGTAAACAAATAATAAATAAATAAAACTGTACACAAGAAAAATTAAGTTTAGCTGTTTAGTCTTCCAGGTCAGAAAGGATACATGAAAGTAAACTTATAAGAAAGAAGAGTATTTATAATCCAGTACTGCATCCATTGGGTCAGACATTTGAAAAGACATGTATGACTGCTATTTACAAGTTTGACAAGTGTAGAAACAGAATTTGGAATTAAAATATTTCTAAGAATTAATAAAACCTTTTAGGGTCTCTGATGAGGGACAAATCCTTGCGTTTAATGAAACCTGACAAAGTAATAAAAAGAACTAGAAAATACTCAGTATATATTCACAGTGACATCAGAGTTCAAAACCATAGGACATATTTAAAACAATTTTGCAGGACAGTCTCAAATAAATAAAGAAAAATATCTAAACTCAGCTTCACTATATTCCTGAATGTATCTAAGACAGTTATACTGTCCCCTAGAAACTTACTTCATTAGAGCAAGGTAAATGTGGTGAATGGTTCTTGTCAGGTCCAAGACAGAATAGGGAATACAGAATGCTCCCTAGTACAGACATTGTGTCTCTTGCTACATTGAAAACTGAAATATATCATCTTTTGTGGCCTAGCCATAAAGTAATTTAATTTCAGATATTTTTCTGAAGTTTGCTGGACTGAAGTCAACCCTCAAGTTTCCTCTGCTCATATACATTTAAACCGTTACAATAGTGCATGTACATTTCTGTTCATTTCCAGATGTTACACTGTGGTTATATTTTAAGCACAACCACTTTATAAAATACCTTTTTAACACACACGTCTGTACAGACCAGTTTGATATATACATGACATACAGTTCTAATACAGTTGTAACACAAGCATCTTATATAAATCATGCTGATATTCACAAATGACATATAATTATTTTCAAAATTCCAGATAGCTGTGCTGGCAGTATCTCCTTTTGTCTCAGGTTTACACAAAAGTTTGATACTAATGATATGAATTACTTGGATACATTTATCTCCAGGGTGAATAGTGTTTTTTCATCCACCATTTATAGGAAACCCACTTTTAGCAACAGGTCCCTAGACTTTAAATGTTTCCATCAGATTTCCTTCAAAAAATATTTGGTTAAAGGCCAGTTTATAAGACTAGCAGTGATGGTTTCTCATAATGATATTTATACCAAAGAGAAAGAAAACCTGGAGCAGATGTTTTGATAGGGATACCCTAAAAAAATAGTGAAGAAATCGGTGAAGAAGTAAGAAAAGCAAGAGAAGCTAGGTTCAAGCTCCTTTTAGGAGTTGGGTTAGCCATCAATAACCCTGTGACTTCTTCGGAAAATTCAGAAGGAGAAAAAAATTTTAAAACGGCTTTTATTTTGCAGTATAACAGTGGTTCTAAATATATGAAATATATTATTAAGAACAATTGGAATATTTTTAGGGTCAACAGTTTAGTATGCAACATGAGGGTAAACACCCTAGGTTTGTTTTCAAAACTGCATAAAAATCAACAAGCACAGCTACAAGTAGCAAAATATCCTGAAGCGTATAACATTAAAGAATGGCTGAAATAAAATATTCAGTTAAAAATCATATTTTATTAGTAACAAATGATTAAAAAATGAGCTATTTCATTTGATATATTTCAAACTTCTTCAGATAAAGTAATTGGTCATACAATCACCTTATATACAAACTTATGTGAAAATTTTGAATTAGGTGGCAAAAATTGTAAAGAAACTTAAAGAGCCATACAATGATGATGAATCCAAGTTGCAAGATTATAACTGAATGAATACAAGCCAGTTTGTGTCATAATATAACCCTAAAATAAACAGATAAAATAGAAATACTGAAATTAATAAATATGCATGCATCATAAAATGTTGGCATGGTGGTGCAGTGGCTAGAGTTGTCGCCTCCCAGCAAGAGGTTTTCTGGTTCGATTCTGGGCTGGAGAGCCTTCTGTGTAGAGTCACGTCCTCCCTGTTGTTGAGTACAAGTGGGTGCATGTGTGCCTTCTGTGAAGGTTGGGTGCCAGGCTGGCAACTTGACACCATAAAAACTTCACTGCCAATCAGTCTGTGGACTGGTGATCTGCCGTGGTGACCCCTAACCAGGAAAAGCTGGAAGACAAAGTACTTATCATAAGATGATGCAAGGAAATGTATAACATTAATAAATAAAATTAAATGAAAATAATAATGAGGCATAAAAATAATGCTATAAACTCTCTTAGCCATAAAACTACCAGGAAAATCCTACTGGACAAAAGTCTTTTTTTCAGCAGAGGCCTGGGGAGAAAAGCTCCACATTTAACATGCAACAATGTTTATTATTACAAATACAAGGTTTACATATATATGACTTGAGATTTGTCACACAGAAATACAGATGTTAAACATATAACACTGGATAAATATGCATTCATACAAGTAAAGTTATCAATGGCATTGTTGCCTAGTCTAGTACAGGAAATGAGGTAATCAATCTGAGAGAATTAATCATAAATAAAGCATGGAAATCTATCAGGAAATGAGTGACTTACAGAATGTAAACCAAATATTATTAATAGCAATCAGTGGCTGAACAATTTGCATAGATTATACTACACTGTCTGTTAGCCTGTGCTAGGAGGAGACACAGCAGAAAAAGGATATTATAAATAATTGCAACTTATGGAGAATAATTTTACTATAGTCCTTCTACACACAATTCAGAATGTAAAAGGAAATGAGCAGATGTATCTGGAAAGGTAAGATGCGATTTATGTGAAGAACTAGTATTACCTAGAGAAAGAGTGTTTAGAGTAAATAGGATATTGCATTGGAATTATTTTACTTCCAGGATTGGTACAGGAGCATAGCCATGTATTGGTTAAGTGAGATTTAAGAGTAAATTTAAAGCAAGATAGGTTGGTAGGAGATGTTTTTGATGGTAAGCTATTCCAGATTTTAGCTGTGTAGCTCGAGAAAAGGCAGTTGTCTGGTTTATTGCTTGCTTTGGTGACATTTAACAGGTATTTGCTACCTGAGTGAAATACATGTTTGTCAGAGTAAGGATTTAAAATGTTTTGAAGTACAGGTATTTTTTCAGGTTGATGCAGGTTCTTTGGTAATAAGTTATTAGCTGAGGGAGTTCTAGCCAATTCAGTTGTTTGAGGACAGTGTAATGATGTGTCCTAGAGCTGGTGTCAGTTGCAAATTTTGGAATTTTGTTATAGCAGGGTTCTAATTTGTCTAAATCTGATTTCCTAAGGTTTGTGAGAATTGGTGATGCATAGAGAAGAGTTGAGATATGTTTTAGTGTTTGTGTTATTAGTGAAATCACTCTTAGTTCTATAAAGTGTAACTAGTTTTTTGTGGACTTTCCTAATGGTTTGGGTAATGTCAAATTTTAAACTATTATCTATTTCTATTCCTACAAGTTTTCTGTGTTGTATGGGAGAGTTGATGGTGTTATCTAGTGATGAAAAGTTGAAGGTGGGTGGGTAATGTTTCTAGTAGACTAGAGAAGCATAAGCTTGGTTTTGTTGGGGTTCAAAATACATTGAGAATTAGTTAGCCAAGCTTCTACTGCAGTGAAAGATTGTTGACTTATTGACTGTAGATGGTGTGGAGAAGAAGCTGCACATACCAGTGTAGAAGCATTGGCGTACTGTACAAGAGACACATGAAGGGTTGAGGTATGGGGATTGTTAGTAAAGATAGTAAATAGTAGGGGCCAAGGTTAGAACCTTGGGGAAATCCTAAGGTGATGGGTAGTAGAGAAGAAAGGGTTTGTTGCTATTGAACTGCTTGCTGATGGTCTGTTCGATAGTTTTTGAACCAGGACAGAGTAGACTGTCTTAAGGTGAGTTCAGTAAGAACATTTAAGAGCTTGCCGTGACAGATCATATCAAAAGTCTTAGAAAGGTCTAGAAAAACAGCAGGGACAAATTTTCCATTATTTCTTTGGTGACTGACTGTATCAGTGAAGGTCATAACGGCAGAGGTGGTGCTGTGGAAGGGTCAGAACCCATGTTGGGTATTGAATAGTAATTTTTTAGTAAGTAGGAAGTCCATAATTTGTGTGTGTATCCATCTTTCTGGTATCTTTGATATGGGTAATGTTATAGCAATTGCCTGATAATTGGATAGTTCTGTTGGCTTGCCACCTTCATGTAAAGGAATAATATATGACATTTTCCAAATAGATGGAACTAGTTGTTCAGTGATGGAATGGTTAATGAGGATGGATATAGGGATGGAGATGGCATCAGCTGCTGTTCTAAGATCTGTAGGAAGTTTATCTGCAGATAGGGTAGTGGGTTTCAGTTTTTTTAGTAGTTTTTTATTGTGTTAGATACTGGTTGTAAGGAGAAGGGGGTCCTAATTTTGTCAGAAGTAGGATTAATGGGATTCATAGTAGTAGAGATATACTTGTGGGAGAGATCTAGAATTGTTTTGGTAAAGTATTTATTAAATTGAGTAGCTATACTGTCTAAGTTGCTAGTGGAAGATGGAGAGGGTGCGCTAGCATTGCCTCATAGGATGATGTTATTAACTGCTGTCCAGAATTTTTGTGGGTTGTTATGGTGTTTGTTTTAGCGAGTAAAGTAATAATTTGTTTAGTCCTGTTAGATTAGACTTTTTACCTTGTTTCTCAGCTCATCATATGCCTGTTTATCAGTTTGCAATTTAGTGATGTGTCATTTACTCCAAGCTTTATAGGTTCATAGGTTCATAGGTTCGTACTAGGCTATCGGCTCTAGGGCCTATACAAGCCTAGCCATAACAATTCCCTGGCTATTTCTTCCCACACTATTTACTTCCCTGGACCTCTGTCTAGCAGGGTGACTGACGTGATCCTGGGGTGAATTTCCTTTCTCCCATCCAGTCGTCAATGTTGCTTTTGAAGAGGGCCAAGGAGGCGCTCTGCTTGACATGTATGGGCAGTCTATTCCAGAGTCTGGGGAGTCTCTGGGGAGTCTCTATTTTTAGGAGTACTCTAGTTTCTTTTGTTAGCCTTGGAGCAAATTTGTTTTTTTATTCTAATAGTCCTGGGGGAACTAGTTTGTTTAGTATATTCAGGAAGGTAGAATTAAGGTATTTCACAATATCTTCTAGGGGGAAGAGATGTTTAAGTGGGACCCAATTGAAAAGATTTAGGGTTGTTATGAATTCTTGGGTGTTAAACTTAGTTTTGTTTTTGATAGGATGGTAAGTGGTAAGCTTAGAAGGATTTATTCTCTGTCTGATTAAGTAGGGATGAAGGTGATCACAGAGGGAATCTGGGAGAGAGCCAGAATGATATGAGAAATCAGGTTTAATTGTTAATATTCAGTCTAAGGTGGACTGTCTATTAGATGATTTATCTATCCTAATGTTCTTCTTTCAGCTTTTCCCAGTTAGGGGTCGCCACAACGGAACTCCAGTCCGCTAATGATTGGCAGTAGATTTTTACAGTGCCAAGGTGCCAGCTCGATGCCCAATCTTCAATGAAGGCACACCGATTTATGCATGTCTTTCGAACACCACTCGACCACGGGGAAGACATGCAGACTCCACACAGAAGGCGCTCCAGCCAAGAATCGAACGGGAGAACCTCTTGCTGTGAGGCGACAATGCTACCGCTGCACCACCGTGGCTTGATTTATCTATCCTGATAGGGACTTGAATAGTTTGGATGAAGCCAAGGAGGTTGATGTGGTTCGTGGGATTACTAGAATTACAGGTGATCCAGTCAATTTTGAAGTCACCCAGAATTATGGTCTCTTGGGGCAGTGCTTTGGAGGACCAATCCAAAATATTTTCTAGTGTGGAGATGCTCTGACCGGGAAGGATATGAGATCCTAAAATATTTATATGCTTTTTAGCATTAAATTTTAGTTGTGCAAAAATAATTTCTTCATTATCAAAATTTGTGGCATTAAGTTCTATGGCTTCAAGGATGAGATTATTTTTAAATAGAATAGCTATTCTTCCACCCCTTTTGGCCATATGGTCTTATCGTAGTATATTATATCCTGGGGGGATCCGGACACATGCTCGACTAGCATATGTCCGAATCACAAAACATCGAACACACATACATGAAAGCGCTTAACATCAAAAAGCGCTTCCGTGTATGTGCCTGTTTCGTAGATCGGACTACAGTGCAGGTAAGGGAAAATTCACTTTCCCTCACTGTAGTGCGATCTCGGATTAAGAATATTAAAGTAGAGGGTGTGTGGGGGGTGCAGGGGGCAAAGCCCCCCCCTGCAGAAATGTAGATTTTTTTTTTTTGAACTACACATACACGGAAGCACTTTTCGATGTTAAGCGCTTTTGTGTATGTGTGTTCGATGTTTTGTGATTTGGACATATGCTAGTCAAGCATGTGTCCTAGACCCATCCCGAGGTAAGATTTCGTTGTTAGATGTATCAGGTTTTAGCTAAGTTTCTGTGATTAAAGCAATATTTGGGGACTATAAGGAAAGAGCTGCATGTAGTTCATGGATTTTGTTTGTAATACTTCTGATGTTAACGTTTAATATTGAGAGGTCTGCTGACTTCCTAAGGAAATTTGGTATGTGGTAGGTTTGGTTGCAGGGTTGGAAAGTTATTCTGTCTAGACTACTGGCGGGGCCTGGGTTAGCATGAATATCATTGCTGAGAATAAGTTTAGATGCTATGTCTAATATGGTTCTAATCATTACTGATCTCTTTTAAGCCTAGATGCAAGTCAGACAAATTAATCACAAAGCCCCTATTATTGCTGTTTTTTACTCTTAAGTTGCCCCCTTTTGAACTAGTTGGACAGAATCACACCCTGGATATATCCAGTTGTGTTTTCAATACCTGAACTGAAATAGAGCTATGAAGCATTAATTTTTTGGTATTTAGTATTTTTATAAAGTATTTCCCTTTTAAAACTGACAGAAGGGGGGGGGCTAGTAGCTGTCATCCCTGGTAATAAAGTATAGCGGAGCAATTTTCCAATTAGAGGACCTACATTAGTTTTAAGCAAAACTTTTTCTTGATTTTCTGTTCACCTGCACCTTTGTTTCAGGTATGACTTATAGTTGGAAGGGATAGTGTCCGAGCATGGGTGGACCCATTTAGACACAGGTATAATGCAAACTAGAAAAAAAATAAGGGATATAAATAAGACTGTGAAATTTCAAACTGGCAATATTAATAAAGAACTTCGTAATAAGGTAATTAATTAACACTGAAGATAATGTTGTAAAAGAATACACTGCATGTTCAGCCATTTAAAACATAAAGCTTACATGACTAAATACTTAGTAGCAGTTGAATCTTTTGTCCACAAACACGGATATCACTGAGAAAAATTACTTATTATAATGCAATAAGCCCTATGTGCTTATATTATCAAAATCACAAATACAAATATCACTGGGAAAGGGTATGTAAAACCATGCAATAAAATGTATGCACTTAAATCTTTCAAAGGAACAGAGACTTTTCATTCAGTAGAAAAAAAGTTTGGCTAAGCAGGTAAAAACAATGCAGTTTTGTGATAAGAACTCAAATTCTAACATTAACAAGTAAAACTAAATGCAATTATCAAAGTAAATATCAAAGTAAGCATGTATGACACAATTCTATATGCATATTGAGTTATTTTTGATATGCCTTCATTTTGAGAAGGCTGTTGACGGTTATAATATCATTAAGACCTGGAGGAATGGTAGCGTTTAAAAATATTTGCAACCAAAGTTCCCATTGTAATATGATAGATTGTGGGCCACCCTTGGATTATGGGAATTGTGTCATACATGGTTACTTTGTCTCTTTAACTTTCTTGACAATTTTTGGCTCCAAGTTCAAAATTTTCACATGATAAGTTCATATATAAGATGGTCATATGACCAATTGTTTTATCGGAAGAAGTCTTAACTATATCAGATGAAAGCACTACTTTTTTTTAATTATTTACTACTAATAGATTAGGATTTTAACCGGATATTTTATTTCAGATATTCTTTAATGCTATATGATTTAAGATATTTTACTGCTAATAGCTGTGCTTATTGATTTTTTTGTGCAATTTTTGGATCTACTGTTTGTTTTGTATTTTAAAATGCCAACAACTTGAAAGCTTTTTTTGGAAAAAAGAAAATTTGGGAATGACATGGAGAGTGAAACTGCCAAGGGTACTTACAAATGTGGAGACTGTAATCAATGGCCCAACATTATGGCAGGAGAAGAAGTTCTGTATAGTTGGACACTGGTTTCAAAGTACAAAGGGGGTACTGTGGAAGTAAGGGCTTGGTGTACTTGGCAAGATGTTATACATACCCTTGTTTTTATGTAGGCAAAATTGAAAGAACTTTGAAAAACTTTTGTATGAAAATTGGTATGATATTAAAAAAATAGTAATAGTAATACCCTTTATCAATATAGTGCCCATTGTGGGAATTTTGTTAAGTTTATTTTTAGTATCCTAGAAACTGAAGAAGTACCATATAGTTGGACAATGGTTTCCACCCTGGTTTCAAAGTACACAGGGGTAGTTCTGTGATTTCTAGGCAGTGATGGGAACAGTATGGTTTTTTGGAGGTGAATTTGGCGATTTTATTGTAGCAGGATTGTAGTTTATTACTAAGGGTTGAGTGAAGATTGGTAAAAATGACACTACCATATAGGAGGGAAGGGACGGATAGGGTATTAGCTAGTTTTATTTTGGTATGTTTAATCCATGAGGAGCTTGTGGTGATATAGTTTGCCTAGTGTGAAATGGGTTTTCTTTATTACATTCAGAATGTGTGGTTCATAAGTGAGTTTGTTACCTATTGTTATGCCTAGTAGTTTGGTTATGCTTACTAGTTCTATTTCTGTGCCATCTTTAGCAAGGATTTTGAAGTCAGTGTCGGGTGATTTTGAAGAAAATAGTAAAAGTTTGGTCTTTTTGGGGTTTATCATTAGTTGTGCATTAATTAGCCATGATTCGATAGACGTAAAGGCCTGTTGTGTGACTGTGAGGAGATCTGAGAAATTTTTGGAGGTTGATATCAGAGTTGAATCATTTGCACATTGGATGAGATTCTGGATTTGGGGGGCTTTGTGCAAGTCATTGATAAAAATATTAAACATTAGTGGACCTAAAATGCATCCCTATGGTACTCCTATATTGCTGGGTTGGTATTCAGATTGTACATTTAGCCATCTTACTGACTGTTCCCTGTTCTGTAAGTAAGATGAAAACCAGTTTAGGGATCTTGGGGAGCAGCCTAGTTTTGATCGTTGACTTAATAGCTTAGTATGGGAGACTGTATCGAATGCCTTAGATAGGTCCCGTAGGATTACAGAGGTAGGATGCCCTGTATCTAAGGCTTTGTTGATGGTGTCAGTGAAGGAGAGAAGGGCAGTGATAATGCTATGGCCTGTCTGGAAACTGTGTTGGGTGGGGGACAGAAGAGCATTACAAGAAAGGTGGCTAGGTAGTTGTGAGTGAACACATTTTTCCAAGATTTTTGTTAGAGGGGAGAGTGTAGAGATAGGCCGGTAGTTAGAAAGATCGTGGGAGTTTCCTCCTTTATGTAGTGGGTTAATGATACATTTTTTTCCATAGAAGAGGAACATAGGATTCAGAGAGAGAGAGCGATTTATAAGGCTTGAGACTGGGTAGGCTGCTGCGGTAGCAGTTAGTTGCAGGTATTCTGGGGGAAGTTTATCTGCAGATAGTGAGCAAGGTTTGAGTTGTTTTAAGAGTTTCAGAATTAAGGAGGTGGGTACAGGTTGGATAGTGAAAGAGTTGGCTGTTTGGGAATGAATATACTCTATAGGGGAGGGAGTGTATTCAATAGGTTGGGGAGGGTGTGAGTTAGAGATGGATGGGCAATCTTTGAGTAGTTTTTTGAATGGTGGAAATGAAATGGGTATTAAAATCTTGAGAAATTTGTTGAGGTGTTTTTTCTGGTGCTGGGGATGCGTTTTGGATTGTGCCTGGGTTTAGAAGAGAAGAGACAGATTTCCAAAAGTTTTTGGGATTGTTGTGTGAGATATATAGTTTAGTGGAAAAGTAATCCTTTTTGTCCTGAATCACTAGCTTTTTTGTTTTGCTACAGAGTTGTTTGTTGTTTTGTTTTGTTCTGTCTTTCAGTCATGTTTTCCAAGCTTTGTTTCTGAGAATATTTTGTTTAGTTTGTTTTGTTAACAATGGGGCATGGTTAGTTTTGGTCCTTTTTGTATGCATTGGAGCTAGCCTATTTAGAGTATCTAAAAAGAGTTTATTAAAATAGTCATTGGCTTCACCTAAGGGGAGTATTTTAATGGTTTCCAATTTTGGCAGTTTAGGATACTTATAAACTTATTTGGATCAATGTGGGCAAGGTTCCTTGATGTTCTATATGTGTGTTTTAATTGTATGAGGGTGAGTCCTATAGGTATATGCTGGGAGGTGGTCACTTAGTGCATCTGGTAAGGTGCCTGAGTTTGAATAGTTCTGGGGTTGGTTAACCAGTATCCAATCTAGGGTTGACTCACAGTTTGTTGATAGACCTTGAGTAGGGGTAGTGACGAGCTGAGTAAAACTATGGAGGTTTATGCTGTTTGCTGGGGAGGGGGTGTCCACGTTTAGCCAATTAATGTTGCTGTCCCCTACAATTATAGTTTCATGGAGTATATTATGATTTATCCAAGGTAAAAAGTCTTCCAGTATATGAATATTGTGGCCTGGAGGAATATAAATTACTGATATGCATACTTGTTTGTTTCTATTTATGTGAAGGGTGGTAAGTAGGACTTCAAGATTTTCAAAAGAGGGGAAGGGTTTTGAACAGGTTGTTATTTGTAATGAGTTCTCATATATTAATGCTACACCACCACCCTTTTTATGAAATCTGAAAGAATTATGTTTTAACCTGGAGGGAGATTTTCAGTGTCAGCTATGCGTGGTTTTAGCCAAGTTTCTGTTACTGCAATAATATTAGGGGTGTGTGTGGTTAGCCAGGCATGGAAATCAGTACTTTTATTGCAAATGCTGTGAGTATTTATGGCTATTGGGTGAAGTGCATTTTGAGATGTGTGATTATGTAGTTTAGAGGTGAATGTGTGATTATGGTAAGTTGTTTGGTGAGCTTGACTAGTGGTGGGCATAGGAGTGTAGATTGGGCCTGGATTAGTGTGGATATCTTCACATTGTGTTAATGTGTGCAGTAGATAAGATTTAATGTGAGTTTGTTGTCTATGTAAGGTGGGTTTGTAGTATAGTTCAAGATATAATTTATGAATGGTGAATAAAATAAATGCACTGACATTCAAAGTGCAGATAGAAAGAGGAAAGCCAAAGGCTGGACACCATCTACCACTCTCCCCCGAAAAAAACATTGTTGTTCACTTATTTCTTAGAACATTTGTGTTGATGCTATGATATTATATTTTTATTAGTTCTGATGAAGTTCATTTGTAATTTATAAAGGAAGAAAGCATTTAACTTGTTTAAAATTTATATGTGACTCTGCTTTCATTGTAAGGACTTATCTTATGCACTTTTCATTGTGAGAATTACATGCTAGCCTGAAATCTGACAAGGTAGATATCACAAAGACATGTTCAAAGGAAAAAACCTGAGACATGTTAATTTCAAGTTGCCAAAAACTCTGAAGTGACAGGAAGAATAAAGGGGAGGAGCAGTGGCATGGTATCTAGGAGATGGAATGGACAGTAAAGTGACAAAGGAGGAAGAAGAGACAGGGAGGCAGTGGAGAATTAGAATGGTGACTAAAATAAGTGCACTGACATTCAAAGTGCAGATAGAAAGTGGAAAGCCAAAGGCTGGACATCATCTACCACTCTCCCAAAAAAGTGGACGCTGTTGATGAGAGAACTCAAGTTCCTGATCAAAGCCCGGTCAGTTTCTGCATCCAGACTAGAAAGGGAAAGGATCCTGAAATCAATTTTGATTGAGAAATAATTTGTTTACTAGGTACAAGAGAGCACCAGACACAATAACATTATAGATTTAGTCTTTCTCAGGTATGGCAAAGGTGGCCTGCACTGACCATGGTACAGAATGCACCTTAGGCAGAGAGGTGGAGACTAAAGGGACAAACACAGCAGTGTGAGGCTACTGAAAGGTGGATTGTAAACTGGTAGGATTGGAGATAGTGAAGGAAATAGGCTAATGGGAACAACAGGAGTGATAAACAACCTGTAAATAAGATCCAGAGATAGCATTCAAAAGGTATGTACAGGTGTATGGCCAACATAAGGAAGTTAAAGCTCAGGAGGAGACAAAAAGTGACTGATCTGATTGGTCAAGTTAATACTCGGAGAGAAGGAAGAAGCACTGAAGTAATGGAAAGATACAGATAGGGAGGGAAGATGAAAATCAAGCTTTACAGGATGAGGGCAATTTAACTGGTGAGTAAGGCCAGGAATGGACCATCAAGTGCTGCTGGAGGCTATTTTCTTTAGCCTTGGTCAGAGAAACTGTTCACCAAAAGAACTGTGGGACCTTGGAAGAGACTGTGTGTGGCTGGTGAGTTCCTTGTGAACCTAAAGAGGCCTTCATGAGGGCGTGGGGCAACTGTAATTGGCTGAGCAACCCTGGGTGGGAAAAAGAGTAGTACCATGTTAGTAACAATCAAACAGACACACAAGATAAATAAAGTATTATATAAAGTAATGTAATGTACTATGGGGAAGTCTTCCAGCAGACAAAATACTTTGTAAAGCTGTTTGATGATCAACTAATAAGTACAGAATGTGAAAAAAAGAGAACACAGAGTCTATTTTAGGAAGAAGGAAGACGCAGACCATCTCAAAAAACTCCAGCTTTACTCCGCCGCATATCGCCTACTCAGACGCGATCTCTGCCTAACATACAAAGCTATGTCAAACCCAGAGCTGTTGGACATGCTCCAAGTAAAGAAATCCCAATCCCTCTGAGCTACATGCTCTAGGGACCTAAACCTTGTCACCACAATAAACAGAACATGCTGGAGGGATAGATTCCTGTCCCAGAGACTTACCATACTCTGGAACAAACTACCTATCTATATCAAACAAAGCTCCTCATTGGCACTCTTTAAGAACAATCTTGATGATTGGATGGAAGATAGGAAATTCACCCCGGGGATCACTTCTGTGACTCTGCTTGACAGGGGCACAGGAATATAATTTTCTTGGATGGCAAAAGCCAGGGTACCGTTTGGCTAGGCTTATATAGGCCCTAGGGCCAATAGCCGAGTGCCTACCTATGAACCTATGTGACTGCTAGATTTTAGCAGGGGCATGCCACAGATAATTTTTGGTCAATCCATATTATGGGAAATAGTTATTTCCTAGAAGTTAAGATTTGTTAGTAATCAAAGGGATATTAATGTGGCTGTCAATAACTTTTATTTCTCCAAGCATATTTGTATTTGTATACATCGTGCATTTGATACTTTTTATTTAAGACAAGCCTAATTTGTTAGCACTTTATGCTGTATATTAGTTGAGCTTAAAGCATTATCTTCCATGTGCTTCTGTTGAAGTGATCACTTAACTTGTTTTCTGCAACAATCTCCTTAGACAACAAAATGTTGCAGTATAACAGATTCATCTGTCTAACAGTTTTTGTGCTGATCTCATAATTTGCTATATTTTAATCCTAAATATCTTTCAAGTATGACAAAAGATGTGGAATGAAGATAAGAAGCAACAAATCGAACATAGTGTGTGTGTGTGTGTGTGTGTGTGTGTGTGTGTGTGTGTGTGTGTGCGCGTGCACACATGTAGTTTGATACAATGATTCCTGTGAAACATTCCATATGCTGTTATCTCCATTAAATTTAGGAATTTGAAGGGCTCCTCCTTGTTGAGCTAACAGACCAGTTGTTGGGAGTCTGTCATTAATGACAGCTGTGTAAAGCCTGATTTCAGCTTTATGCTTGGCTCTATGACATGTGTAATGTTTATCGCCACAGACACACTTTTTTCTGTGGTTGATGCTCTAATTCCAATAAAAAATAACTGGTACAATTGTGCCAGTCAGGTCTTGGGTTAGCATGATTTGATCCTTATCAGGGTGTATGCTGCTAAAGCGTAACTGTGATTTAAAGGAGAACTGCACCCACAAACTGAAAAAAAAATGTTTTTCAGCAAACCTTAAACTTTTCTGCATTGTTAATACCTTCATATCAAAGTAAATGGTTAGTGTTATTTTTTAATTTGTTACACCCCAAAATGATCTGAAGGAGGCTGTCATGGCTAGCATAATTTTGTTTTACAGACAATGGCTTTGCCTTCCTCATGTTATGTTAAAGGGACAGAAAGATGTCCTTAAGATAAGGGGATCATTACTGCAGTTTTTTCTCTCATCAGTTGAGAACATTGCTGTGACTGCTTACTTTTCACTGTCAGCATCTGTTCGCATTTTTAATTACTTTGCTTCTTTAATCTTCATTAGTTGGCCATCTCAGCCCACGGTGGTGCAGCAGTAGCGTTGTTGCCTCACAGCAAGAGGTTCACCCGTCCGATTCTCAGCTAGTGTTCGGGGAGTGCCTTCTGTGTGGAGTGTGCATGTCCTCCCCGCAGGTCGAGTGGCATTCCGAAAGACATGCGTGAATGGGCGTGCCTTCGTTGAAGTTTGGGCGTCGAGCTGGCAACTCGGTACCGTGAAAAAATCTACTGCCAATCATTAGCAGACCAGAGTTCCGCTGTGGTGATCCCTAACCAAAAGCCAAAGACAACAGTTGGCCATCTCTGTTGAAGCTTTTTAAGAAATGTTTGAATGACAGGGTTGAAAAAGTAGCAGTTAATTGTTCTTTTCAAAGTAACAACTGTAGTTCAGTGTTCCAGTGTGAGAAATCTGACCCGTGACTAATAGGTGTTACTTGGGCTAAGATGGTCTGTGTTGCATTCACAGTTTTAAATATTGTATTTTGCAGAAATTAAAATGTAGAAAAAAAATGCAAAATCATATACTGACAGAAAATAAGAAGAGTTAGATTAATTAATTTTCTTTCTTTTTGTGGCACTGAGTTTTATTACAGGGAAAGACATTTGCATCTGAAAACTATGCGTGAAAGCTCTGCCTGTGTTCATACTCCAGGCCACACTGTTTATCTGAGGTGTGATGCTGGCAGTGGGGAACTGATAAGGCACATGTAAATGTCATTGTTTTCTTAACGGCCCTGTAGTTGGGATGTGACCTAACAATTACTGTACCACTCTTAGTAGCTATTGTGATGCAACAGATGAGACAGATGCAGGAAAGAAAGGTAAACATAATTATTAAATTATGTTTTTTTTTTTTTTGCATGTGAAGTGTTTGGTCTTGGATTACAGCGAAGGAAAAGCACTTTTTGGTAAGAACTTTCGGGTGGAGTTTTCCTTTACACAGGAAATGATATGGATATCGTAGCTGACTGTAGCACTGTTCTCATTCTGATACCAATTGTATAGAGAATGGAAAGTCACCGTGGGAATATAATATAGAAAGGAACATGACTTATCTCTACTTGCATATTGCAGTACTTGAGCAAGCCACAATTTAAATAAAAAAATCAGTTCAGACCAGCATACTGTGCAGACCAAGAAATACCTAAAGTAATTTATTTAAATATAATTATATTTAATTTTCTTAATGAAACTAAGTGACCAAATCTATGATTTTTTTTTAATTAATTACACTTAATCTTAGCCAAAAGGCCACAGCTGTCCCATTAAAATGTCAGCTGTTAAGATCGCCTCACATATTTCTTTATTTAATTATGTGTTACTCTGAGCAATGGTTATTGGTATGTGAGGACACATTTGAAGGATCCTTAAATTAAAGTAAAGTTTAAAGAATATTGATACTGAGTTGTATGTACACTGCATAAAGATGAGCAGTGAACTAGAAAGGGGGCAATAGGCAACAAATCACTCAGATATCTCCAGCACTATGACTATGTTGCAGTATTCACCCAGCGATTAGAACATAGGCTTAGCTGCTGAAACCATGACTTATAGAAGTGTAGTAGTTATGTCCCTAGGAGCTCAGGGGACAATGGGTCCAGCCGAGAACACAGGCTTGTTATACAGCTGTTGTAATTATTCATTAGGAAGTACAGGAAATTGTTAATGCCAGGGAAATTTACAGCATTATGAAAAGAATGCATACAGTTTCTGGTGAGAAAAGCAGATTATGATCTGAGTTAGAATTCAGAGCTTGCTTAGTTTAAAGGGTCACTTCAGTAAGAAATGAAACAAACATGATTTCGCCATGTCTGTCCTTTCATTAGTGTAAGTGATTAGCGTTGTTTCATAATTAGCACTATACCTAAATGTTTTGATGAGGAGTATCATACTGGAATGATATTATTTTTTAGGTAAACATTGTTTCTCATTCAGTGGATTGCTGTTCCCACAATATAGCAAATTTTCAGTTGTTGCAGTCCCCACAATGTAACAAATTTTCGGTTGTTTTCTTTATTTGCATCCATTTAAAGAACTCTAAATTTTGGCTTTATTTACGAAAATCTGGATATATTATTTGTATATTTTTTCAGTAACCCACTTTGAGTTCTGATCTTTGCCATATTATAAATGACTTAAATGGGCTCTTTTTGTTTTACTTACAGGTAGTGACCAAGTTCCTTCCTTTTGTGAAATAGTAACAAACTTTAGCTAAAGTATTTCTTTCTTACTATAGTCTTTGCTATTTAGAACTGCTAAGTTTCCCTTCCTTTATGGTTTGAGCTACCTATTCATTTGTGAAATCAGTTGACTGCCTCTATACAGAAATAGTTTCAATGTTATTTGATGTAGCAAAATTCTGAACAAACTTGTATCTACAGAATTGTAGAAGACAGGGGTAATGTCATTTTACTATGCAGGCTTTTTCTGTGCCAGAATCATAAAAGTAAGAAACACTGAGATATAACAGACAGACAGGTAAATTCTTTAAGAACATATAGTGAAATTTCATGCAAACCCATCATAGTGTGCATGGATAAAACTGAATAGCATACTGCAAGATGTATAGATTATTTTTATGTGACAGTGTATTGTTTATATGCACTATAATAAGAAAAATGTGCTATGCTATGGTTTGGCTTTATGCACTTGGTGAAGCAACTGATCCATGAGCTGAGGCCTCCCTGGGTTATGGAGATGATATGGTTTAAACTCTAAGTTAAGGAGTGTACCGCAAGATAGTTATTATTTACTGTCAGTATACTCCAGGAGGGTCTTATGCAGACCAATGACTGGTGTCGTAGTCACGGTCTCAAACTGAATGCAAAGAAATGTATCATCATTCCCTTCAGTACAATGTCCATTCAGACTGACAAATCAATAACAATACCCTAAGTACCCAAGAGTGGTAATGGATCTGGGATCACAAGTTGACTGTGACCTTAACTTCGACCACTATGTGTGTGCTGTAGTAAGGAAGGCTTGCTACATAGCATAGTTGATAAGTAAAGGCATCACCTCGAGAGCATATGAGGTTATAACTCTATACTTGGCACTAATCCGTCCCATAATTGAGTAAAACTCCCTGTTCGACACGTATCTTACAAAGCACCTGCATCAATTGGAGAGACCTCCGAGGTTTTTAACAAAGAAGATCAAGGGACTCCAGCATGTGCCTTATGCAAACATTACTAAAGTCCCTGTCACTAATGTATTATATAGACTTCTTAGAGGAGACTTATGCTTGTCCTACAGATCAATCTCAGACCCAAACCTAATGAGCTTGCTGCATATTTGTAAATCAGACAGGACTAGGGCTACCCATTCCAGAGATGTAAATATGGCCTGAGACTTAAATAGAACATGTTGGAGGGACAGATTTTTCTCCCAGTGGCTGTCGCATCTTTGGAATAGGCTGCCAATTCATGTGAAACAGAGCACTTCTATGAAATTGCTCAAGAGGGACCTGGACAAGTGAATAGCGCACCATAAATTCTTACTGGGGATAGCACCACAACTCCCCTGGACATGGGCAGTCATAATTAAATGCAATCCTGGGTATTGACCAGCACTTTTATGGCATTACATTGAGATGAAATGGCTAGGCTTGAAATGAACTCTGGGTCAATACCTAGTAATCTCCTATGATCCTGTGATCCTATGATATGATGATCCCATGAACAGGGAAGGAGTAATGATGGCTGACCTATAGGTCCCATTTTCTGTAGAGCTGAGTGCATGATTGTGACAACATTCAACTTTAATAAGAACATTTCACCTGCACTAAAGCTAAGAGATAGCTTTCTGTTCCATTTAGACCTCTGCCTGTTGGCATAAAGGTTTGCTTATTCATTTCTTAGTGGCAACTGTTTCTATGTAGAAGAAAGGGCATACAAGTACCAGAAATTTTCTGTTTGAAGTTTAAGCTCAGATATGCTGGGACCTTTTTGGGGTGGGTTTAGGCCTCATTCTCTGTCAACTGACCATAAGAGAACAGATAAACAGTCAGTCTCAGGACTTAGTTTCTAAGTGTGTTTTTATAGTGACTTTAGATGATTTAACCAGATATTTATCAAGCTGCTGTTAAGGAAGAAGGTATATTATGTTCTGGCTAAGACATCTGCTTCAAGGTTCCATTATGAAATTGTGAGTGACATCTGGATGAAGCTAAGGCTTACAGTTGTAACCAGTTGTAGCTTCATCTGGATGAAAAGAAAGCACTTTTTTTGCAGAGACAAACATCCTACAACCCCATGTCGAGAAAAAGCAGCGGCAACACAACCTTTACTTATATATGTCAACTGTATGATTATACGATGGTAGAGAAAGGAAGAAGTTAGAAAAACAATGAATCATTGCCAGTTCTGTCATAGAAACAGGACTGTCAATTATCTCCTATGACAAGAAAAAGTCAATGAACTCTAACATTCAATTTGTGATTAGAAAGTTGTAGCATTGTTTTCTGGTTACTTAACCACTGGTAGGACAACCCTCTTGAGCTTATCGTACCATGCATCTCTACAGTTCCGTCACCAGATGCAACCTGCTCCTCTGCAGCTCATGCAGTTTCCTTGATGCATTACGCATTTTCCCAAGGAAAGTACCATTGAATATTCAGAAGCAATCTACTGGGAAGACTTGAAAGTCCTATAATACACCACATGGTGTCTATTTGTTCAGTAGCTGACTGATAAACAACACAAAATGGTTAAGACAGTCAGTGTGTCAGTGAACCACAGTAAAAGGAAAAGTTGGAAACTGTGGGAAGGGGAGAAAAGAGTTGTGCTGTAAATTTTGCCAAAAAAAAGCAAAGTTACTTAATGGAAGGATCTGGATGTGGAGTATATTGAAGAGTGAGTACAGTAGAGGGGGAAAGGTAAGTGCATTGTAGTCAAAAGTGTTAACAGCAACATCTCTGTAACAGAGGGGCACTGAATGCAACATAGACTACCCAAGTCTGATTAGTAGCTCAGTTACAATGTAGATTTATTTCTAAATATGTATCTAGGTTAATGCAAAGAAACTGGTGGTGGTGGGGACTGCACTAGTAATCTTGCTTTGTGCATTTGAAAACCCCTCATTTTGATATAAAGACACAGTTATTTTCACAATCAAAGAGTTATGCTGCATTTACTCCATCCCAGATAAAATTAATGTTTTGTAGTACTATCCTTTTGGTCACATATATGAGTAGCATGTCAGGAGGAATGCATCACAAAGCTCCTTAGGCATTTCACATTTGCATTCCACATATCTAAACTATTTTATTTCATTTGCAGTGCATGTAAAAGAATACATGAACATGCATGGGCATTTATAAACATGGTGGACCGTCACTGACTGAATCAAATGATTTCCCTCATACTGACATGTCTGTTCCTCCCCTGCATTATCTGATGCTTATTTTCCAACTGCTACCAGTCCCTCTGTTGCCTTCTAATCTAGTCTGTAACAATATTGAGTTATTCAGAGCACTGAGTGCTGACACTGCCATTATGAATATCATTGGATATACAACAGTTGTGCAACATGCTATCTGCCTTCTCTGCTTTCTACAACATTTCAGCATCATTGTACTTGTCTGTATGTTTGTTACCATATATAAGGCATATGCTGCTTTATTGCATATGCCTGTTTCTTTGTATTCCAGAAGTGGGCTTTTGGTAGACTCAGTGTGCCTGAAAGTTTTTTTCAACCAACATGTAAATTAACTAGTAATCTACTTAAACCTGGCCATTTAAATGTTTGTGTATTGAAAGACTTTGTAAGTTTTATAACTGTAGCTTACACGTTATTATAGCAGCCACTTGCTTTGGTCTTTACCAATGAATTCCAGCTTTGTGATCTTTACTGAACCTATATACGTGCCATACATTTACTTATCCATAGTATATACCACCAATGGCTACTTTGTAGTTTCTGCTTCTCTTTTGCTGTACAGTGCAACTGGGAATGAGTCTGCAAATGGTCTTCTTTTATTAGAGATCTAACCCAGTAAACAAAAACAGGTAAATAAACGACTGAATAAATGAGTTAGTGAATAAATATATAAACAGATAATAAATTAATAACATATTGATTGCTGCTCCCTAACTATCTGAAAAGGCATAAATGAAATAAGAATTTACACAGATAGTTTGCTTAAAAAGTTATGTAATGAGATCATTGATTACTATACCATAGCATTGTGAAAAAAATCACAGAAAAGTAAAACAATTTATAAAATGTAAATTTCACACACTTGTGCTTCAAAATATTCTGCTTCTAATTATGGGGATAAACTAACAGCTGCTGTCATGGACAGGAATTCTGCCAAGAATTTACCAGTGTCATCCAACTGTTAGTAAGGCTAATCTTCATGCTGTGGTATGAGATAGAAAAAGAATAGCAAACTTTGCTGCTTAAAGGGAGACATCTGTTCAACTTTTCTAAATATTATTTTGTAAGAACTAAATTATATTAAATATTTTGTGTCCAAGTTATTTTCTTTTTATTTACACTTTGTTGTCCAGGTTAGTCCCACTGGGCATATGATATAAATATTACATGTTCCATGGTTTAGAGGGATAAAGTCCAGACTATGGCTTAGATAATCTGGGTTCAGTTACCAGCCCAGGAACTAAAGGAGTTAAACAGGGATGTTGGGAGTGAGTTGCAGATGCCAGCTCATCCATCTTGGGGGAGGGAAGCAGCCCTGTCCATGCAGTGCTGGCTCTTGCAGTGAAGTTAAGAATACAGCAGGCAGTGTACAGGTTGGGGATGCATATTAGGCTGTACTAAATTGCAGTTTATACAGTTACCATTCTGGAGAATGTGTTCAGAAGGAATCATACATTCAGTAGAATGAGAAATTGTAGCAGATCCTTGCACATGCAAGTATACCCATCAGTGGTCCCAGGCGTAGCAGGAAACAGGGATAAAATAAACTCACACACACACACACACACACACACACACACACACACACACACACACACACACACACACACACACACACACACACACACACACACACACATACACACACACACACACACACACACACACACACACACACACACACACACACACACACACACACACACACACACACACACACACACACACACACACACACACACACACACACACACACACACACACACACACACACACACACACATGCACACACATGCACAGTCTCTCACACACATCTGACATTAATTTAGAAAGGTCAAAGCGCCTTAAATAATTGAAATGCATGACTTACAGGTTAACTGAGAACTTCTGAGAGGTATGGTACAAAATAAACAGTTTAACAAAACAGGTTGCATTGAGAAAGGACATGTTCTGATGTAGTACTGACAAATTAAAAATACATTGCTAGAAACCCATGCTAAAAATACAAAGAAATTTCTTTATAAAATTAAAAATGGCTCTGCCCTTCCAATCATAATTCTATGAAAGCTATTAGGTCAGGTGAAGCAAACTGAGTTTGTCATGAAGAATCACAATGCTACAACACTAAATAAATGAAAGAGACCACACCAAGCTGTCAGTGCAACCATTTATTATTATTATTATTATTATTAAAATCCAATGATTCAGTTTCTTAAACAACCTTTAATTAACAACTTATCAAAACTTAGAGACAACAAAACCAAATACATAAACTAAATAACAAGAAGTTTATTTCTGTCTTGCAAAAAGAACAAGAGGAAGCCTGATGATATGGCCTGACAATCCTTATTCTGAAAGATAAGATGGCTAGGTTTGACCACCTTGACGGATCTCCTCATAGCATTAGCTCAATGTATCAGGCAAGCCGATATAGGCCTTGCTTTATCTAAGTAAATTGACAGTCTTTGATTTGATCAGTCTTAGATTTGCTTAATCAGATGATGACCTGCTCTTGTGTGAAAGCCACATGCTCCCAGTGTAAGCTTTGAGCTACTTCACTGCACCAGAACCTAAAGGAGTTTGCATACATCCATGTAAACAAGGAAACCCACATAGACAGAGTGAAAATTTTCAATGAGGCCCATGATGCGTCTCATTAAAACAGAAAAATGTCTGAGCCCAAGAGGCATTCTGGCATTCCTTGAATTGGTGGTCAGATGACACTAACCTTTTACAAACAACTCAATAGGCCATTGTTTTATGATGTGGGCTGGATTTAAAAGGTTTGCCAGCCAATGTAAGGCTACTGTTTTTAGTTTCAAAAATGCTGGTGAATTCCCTTTTATACATCTGTGCAATAAAAAAATGGAGCACAGTCATAGCTGGCCAGTTCTTGTTAGGTTTTGCTAGTGCTCTGAAATAAACACCCATACTGAAAAATATTATTACCCCCTACAGTAACCTAAAATCCCTTCGCTCTCCCAAAAAATTGCTAGTGCAAACTGTTAAAATCAACAATTCAGCTGGTGAATCACTATTCTCCAACTGTGCCGGTAAAAACTGGAACCTACTTCCTGCGGAACTCACCACTGACCCCTCTGTATCCCAATTCAAAAAATTCCTTAGGAAATTCATAACAAGGCAATGGCTTTGTCCCTGTACAAACCCTGACTAACCCCCACTCAAACATAATTCATAAATGAGAACCTCATTACAGGAATAAAACTCTGACTCTCTAACTGTTTAAAATTCTGTGTATCACCCACCTACTGGAAAGATTTAAAGTTAACACTACACCATGTGTAATAACCACCTTTAATATATGTGGTTTCCTTTTTCAGATGAAATCTTTAAGTATTTCTTCCTCACCTACTTGCTTCCAAACTTTGCTGTGTGTATGTGAGAAAAACATGTACCTGTGTGTACATATCGTTAAACAAATCTCAGTTTTGTGATAACTCACTGTAATCATTTTACTGTATTGACACTTGTTTTTGTACATTTTGAGCTTTTCTCCCCAGGCCTCCACTGAAAATGGACCTGTATCCAGTCGGACTTTCCAGGTTAACAAATGTAAAATAAAATAAAAATAAAATAATAAAATAAAATAAATAAATACTGAAGTTCCGAATAGCTGTGCCATATGCTGTCTAGGTACTAGTCGCCCAGGTACTGGCTAGGATGAACATGATCAGTCTTCTCCCAGGAACCATAGATATTGCAGGATCAGAGTAGGCCTTTGTTGAGCCTCTGGTTCCAGAACATGAAACCTGTGAAACTGCATGCAGGAGATGCTATCAGCTATCATATTTTCTTTACTAGGGACATGTTTGATGCTAAACGATAAGTTGAATTTTAAGCTAAGTAAAATTAACTACCTAACAATGTCTTGGATTCAATGAAGGTGAACTGATCTCTTACTTAATATATGCTTTGTTGTCAGATTTTAAAATGATCTTTCTGTTCCTGATCTCAACCTGACAGATAAAATGCTGCCCATATTGAAAATATTTCCAAAAAGGTGATATTTTTAAGATGGCAGGTGACCAGGATGGAGGCCAAGGAGCCGCGGACCATCTACCCCCAAAATACCATCCCCCACCAGTGTTCCTGCTGCAACATCACTAAATAACTGTAATGCATCTGCTGAAAGCCAATTATCCACCAAAGTGATATCCCATTAAACTAGGACAGAAAAAAATTTCCACAACCTTAAGTAATTTTATAAATACTCAGTGGGCTGAACCCAGTGATGCTTCACATTTTCTCCTTTCAATAAGTCTGCTAAACCACTTGTGAAAGTCTTGCCAGTTGAACTACTCTGCAATCAAAGTTAAAAGAGCCAAGTAAGGACATAACGTGGCCAACTCGGATTTTCTTTCTAAATAAAAAAGGCTTCTAATTCCCCTGTGAGCTTAATTTTTTCCAAAGGCAGCCTGAACATTTTAAAGGGGATTTTGATTTCTATACCTAAAAAAATAATACATTGTGACAGGCCACTAACTTATCTTCTGCCAAAGGAATACCCAGATGTTCTTTGTGTTATACTGTTGCAGTCATCACATTTGGGTTATCTGCCTGCAGGTAGCCCTCAGCCAGCCTGAATACCAGAGTCTTCGGATTTCTGCATCGGATGCTGTCGCTTCTTCCTTGAAGTTTGGTCGCCATGGGTATAAAACATGTAGCCAATGCCATTACATCAGTCTTTCTTGCCGTGCGGTGCCCGAAGCAGAAGCAGTTCGCAAGCGCCAGTCGGCCAACTCCTGAAATTTTAGTTTACGAGTTTCAGACACAAAGTCTTCAAAAAAGTTAAGTACCCCGTTGGGGATCCTTTTTCTTGCTCTAACAGATGTCAGTAAAAGTTAACAATTGTCTTACCTGTGGAAAGCAAATACCTCATAGAGATTTTCATTCTTACTGCATCCCTTGTTTAGGCCAAGACCACGACATCCCTCATTGTCGGTTTTGTGCCCTATTCAATGCCCAAACTATTCATCGTCGGGCTATTTTTGCAGCTAATTACTTTCGTACTCATTCTGTGTACTCTGAAATGGCTTCATCAAGCCATCTGACTACCGATATTCTGAAAAAACATAAGGATAAAGACAGAGACAGACTGCATAGGTCCAACACTGCCGACGACGCTTCCGTTAAGCTAGTCGCCAGTTCGCAAGTACTCAATGAGGCGCTTTTGCAGCCCCTGATACCTGCTACTTCTGATTTGCAGGTCTCTACTGAGACCCATTCATAGTCTGGTATGCCACGAGATGTTTCTTCAACTATGGAACCTGCAGATGTCTCTACCTTGGATGGGTCTGAAGCCACTGTGCAGGCACTGGCTTCTGAGGGTGTATTCAGGTTTACAGACATTCATATTAAACCGACGCCATAGTTTTCTTCCAGGCCAAAACCTCGCACCACGCCTAGAAAATTGATGACCAAACCGCAGACTCAGGCCCATATGCCTAAAAAACAAATGCTTAGAATGGCTGAAGACCTTATTACCTTAATTAGGGGAAGCCAGCCTTCTCCCTCTAAGAGACCTAGAACTGATTTTATTTCTGATTCTTCTGATCAGGAATCTGATATTTCTGCTCCTTCTGATGACCAGGATTTGCCCTTATCTACTTATGAGGATTCTGATGCAGATGATTCTATTCCCTCTGCTTCCCCTCCAGAGGATTTTTCTTTCGGAAAAACCTTGCACACTCTTAGGGAGCATTTCCGCTGGGAAATCCAGGATTACTCTAAGTCCAAAAAGAGACTTGGGGAATTCTTACTACTACCTCAACACAGGCCTTTAGCTATCCCTCCTGTTCTGGACATTGTAGATGATGCTTTCTTGGAATCTAGCCTTACCCCAGACACTTTACCTCCAGCTCCCAGAAAACCTGACAGGTATTACAGAGTACCTGACTCTTACAAGTTCCTCTTCAAGAATCCTTCTGCAGATCCAGAGACCATTTCCCATGGACCAAAAGGCATTAAGGCTACTGCTGCCAAAAATCCTACCCCTTCCGATAGAGATTCTAGAGCCTTAGACAGATGGGGGTAAGGTATACACTTCGGCTACTTTGGCCATTAGGGCTTTAAATTGCAAGTTTCATATGTTAAAGTATCGGCAGCATGTTATGGGGCTACTTAAACAGAAAATTATGTTGATTCCTGCCAGTACTGAACACAAATAATTAGAGGATTTAATGCATTCTGCAGAACAAGTTGGTAAACATACTTTGCAATGTGGTTTTGACCCTTTAGAAGCATCTTGCAGGGCTGCTGTCACTGGGTCTGTAATTAGAAGGCATGCTTGGCTTAAGGAACAAAACTTGCCAGATCATGTAAAAGCTAAATTACTGGATGCTCCCTTAAACCAAGACCACCTTTTTGGCAACAAAACAGAAGAAGTCCTCAAAAGGATGGAGGAAAAAGCTAAATCTATGCAAACTGTTAAAGATTTACTACATATGCAGCCTCCCAGATTCAGTAGGCATTGGTCTTCAAAGAACTGGTCCTTTCCAGCCCCTTCTAGGCCTTCTCAGTCCAAACCCAGGAACAGCAGACCACCTAGGCTACAGTCTCAGGCTATGCACGACCTAAACAGTGGGAGGCTCCCACTTCCAAAGCAGGGAGTAGCAAGCCACCCCCCTATGGAAAAATGGCACAATGACTTAACCTTAACCCTTCCAAGCCATGCTCAACTACTTGCTCCCTTAGGAGGAAAGCTCGCCCTGCATACAAAAAAATGGGAACTCATTACCGAGGACAAATGGGTTTTGAACATAGTTTCCCAAGGATACAGATTCCACTTCCACACACTACCAACCCTAAATGGTTGGCCAGACATACCCCAAACCAATGGGTGGAGGCCCAACAGCAGGTTCTCTCTCTCTTCTCAATATCAGGGCTATTCAACCTGTCCCAGCAGAACAAAGGGGACAAGGTTTTTATTCAAGACTTTTTTTGGTACCCAGAAAAGACAACTCCTAGCATCCCATCCTGGACCTCTCTATTCTCAACACCTTTCTGGTAGGTCCAAAATTCAAAATGCTAACTCTGCAACAGCTTCTTCCCATGCTAGCCAAGGATGCCTGGCTGGCAACCCTAGACTTAAAGGAAGCTTACCTCCACGTCCCAGTAAGGGAATCCTGCAGGAAATACCTACGCTTCAGGGCAGGGTCAATCAGTTCTCTGCACTTCCCTTTGGCTTATCTACTGTGCCCAAGGTATCCAAGGTATTCACAAAGTGTCTAGCTCCAGCCATTGCATTTTGCAGGCAGAGAAATATTCAGATTAACCCATACTTGGACAATTGTCTGATTCAGGCAGAAAGCCAGGGCTTGCTATTAAAACACCTGGCATTTGTAAAGAAACTTCTTACCTCACTGGGGTACACCATCAACGAAAAGAAATCTCACCTAGTACCCTGCCAACAGATTGTATTCCTGGGAGCAAGCTTGAACACAACTTCCCAGATGGCATTCCTCACTCCAGAGAAACAAGTTTATTTTACAACCTACTTCAAATTATTGGCCACAAAACCCCAGCTATCTGCAAGGAAAATACTGCAAGCCCTGGGGTTCATGGCCTCTTGCATTTTACTAATTCCATATGCAAGACTGCATATGAGGAAACTCCAATGATATCTAAAAAGCCTATGGTGTCAACATTCTCAGGACCTGGAAACAATGATTTCTATCATTCCTTTTATATAGACAGAGTTTCTTTGGTGGGCAGGGACTCCCTTTCACTATACTCACTGCTGCCTAAAACCCTAACAACAGACACATCAGACTATGCATGGGGGGCTCACATGGCAGGGCAGTGCATTCAGGACAGATGGAACCCAAGACAGATGCATCTGCATATCAATAAAAAATAAAAGTTAGTTTCACAGAATGCTCTGACAGCCTTCAAAGACTGTATTCTTCCAGGACAACTATTGGTAAAGACAGACAATACCACAGTTATGTGGTACATAAACAAGCAGGGGGGAACCCACTCCTACCCTCTCTACAGACTAGCCATGGCTCTGTGGAACACAGCCTTGAGCTACCAAGTACACCTGTAAAGCTCAATTACTGCCAGGCAAACTAAATTCACTGGCAGACGACCTAAGCAGAAATCTCATGGACCCACACGAATGGAAACTAAAACCCAAAATATTTAACCTCTTGAGGAACAAATGGGGGACTCCAGAGGTAGACCTGTTTGCCTCCCCTCAAAACTACCAATTGTACAAATTCTGCACACAAACTCCCCACAGCCAAGCTTGGAAAGTGGATGCCCTGTCCTTCACCTGGGAAAAGCCTCTCAGTTTATGCCTTTCCCCCTCTGCCTCTCCTCTCGAAGGTCCTACTAAAGATCAAACAGGACAAGCCAAGGAAAATAATGATTGCACCAGACTGGCCACTCCAGCACTGGTACTCCCCTCTTGCACAGTATGACACTGCCACAACCATGGCACCTGCCTCAGCCCCCCTCCCTGCTGTCCCAGCAGGTGGGCCAGATTCTGTACCCTCAGCTTCAAACCCTGAAATTTGCAGCCTGGCTAATTCCTTGAGCTCTCCCCTAGCATCCCTCAGTAAGCAGGTACTGGATGTCATTCTGGAGGCAAGGAGGCCTAGTACTACAAAATCCTATGCTAAAAAGTGGAGAAGATATTGTACCTGGAGCCTAGCTCAGGGGATGGGCACAGCAGTGCCCAGCTTACCTCATATTAAAAAGTGCTTAACAGAAATGCTCCACAAGAGTCTATCCTTCTCGTCATTTAAAATTCATGCCTCTGCCATGTCAACACATTATAATACTGAGCCACCCCTCTTCTTTCACCCCTTGCTAAAGCAATTCCTTAGAGGGGCCAAAAATTTAAGACCCCCCAGGAGAGCTCCCACTCCAGCCTGAGGTCTTAATTTTGTATTGGAAAAGCTCACTCTTCCCCCTTTGCACCAGCTGCTACAGCAGAGTTGAAATTCCTTTCTTGGAAAACAACCTTCCTTCTAGCCATTACTTTGGCTAGAAGAATGTCTGAATTACAGGCCCTCATGGCAGTGGAACCCTTCATCTTCCATGTGGACAGAGTTTCCCTCAGGAGTAATCCTTCCTTTATGCCCAAGATGGTGTCTTCTGTGGCCCTAAATCAGTCCATTCATTTGCTTACTTTTTTCCCTAATCCACAAAACAAAGGGGAATGGATACTGCACTCTCTGGATGTGCACAGCCTACTTAGATTCTGTTTGGCCAGGACTAAGTCTATCAGAAAATCTGAATAGCTGCTAGTTAGCTTTGCTGCAGGGGCAGAGGGGAAGGCTATTTCAAAGCAAACCATTTCCAAATGGATAGCTCATTGCATCCATTTCTGCTACAAGCACCATGGGAAACCTACCCCATATGGGATAAGATCACATTCCACCAGGGCTGCATCTACCTCTGCAGCATTTCTGAGAGGGGTCCCTACCAGGGACATCCTAGAAGCTGCTACTTGGAGCTCTGTACATACCTTCACCAAGCATTACCACTTGCCTATCTTTCCTAAATCCAGAGCTGGATTTGCCACTGCAGTCTTGCATGGATTAATAGCTGGCCCTAATGCTCTTTAACTTCCTCCTCCCTTCCTTAGCTTTGGGAATCAACCCAAATGTGATGACTGCAACAGTGAAACATGAAGAACATAGTACAGTTGTGTACACTTACCATAAATGTAGATGTTCGAGTGTATTCAATGTTGCAGTCCTGATTACCCTCCCTCCAGCCCCCTGACTTCTCTTGCCTCTACCTCTCCTTCTTGTTTGGCATATATTATATCATGTGTATTTGCTTTTTTGCTGGGGGTGTACCATACCATATAATTGCTTCCTTTTGTGGGGGCACCTGACATCTGGGGCAAGAAAAACTGATGTAATGGTGTTGGCTGCATGTTTTATACCCCTGATGACCTGACGTCAAGGAAGAAGCGACAGCATCCGACACAGAAATCCAAAGACTCTGGTATTCAGGCTGGCTGAGGGCTACCTGCAGGCAGATAACCCAAATGTGATGACTGCAACAGTGTATACACTCGAACATCTACATTTATGGTAAGTGTACACAACTGTACTTTCTGAGCAAAGCTAGATGAAACTTTCTAAGCCTTCCTGTGTGGTATCCTCTCCTTCACTCATTATTAGAAAATTGTCCAGATAATGTACTGCCGCAGATTTCATAACTCTGCATTCCCAACACCACTGAACTGGTGTGCTGAACAACTGGATAGTAGCACATGCTGAGGCATAGCCCATAGGCATTGCAGTATCAAAATACAAGAGTCCCCTTGATTGAAAAACCCAGTCTGGACCAATCTTTTTCCCTGATAGGGAGGAATCTAAAAGCAGATTTTATGTCCAGCTTTGTCAACCAGGGATCTTGGAAAGCCTTAACAATGTTAGCAGCTTCCTCCAATGTGACATATTTTACTTTTGAATCATCCTTCCAAATGAAGTCATTTACAGATGAATTAGGCAGGTGAGAGAGGAGATGAATTAAAATAAAATCCCCCTCTTTTTTCTTGGGTACTAGGCCAAGAGAAGAAGTCATGAACTGCTTCCGAAGGGAAGCTTTGAATGGGCCAATGACCCTACCATGGTGAATTTCCTCCCCGATATTATTTTCAATGAAATCTTACCTGTACCCAGTAGACTTCAAAATTTTAACCATTTTATTATTAAATGGGGAAGAAGAATGCAATGAAAACCCATGTTGGAAACCATTAATTAGTTTATAAGCTGTATCACTGTCAGGATAATTCTGCAGCTCACTGATTAAATTAACCAGGTTAATGGGTGAATGAGTTGCCATGAAAGGAGCCCCACCTTCTGCTAATAGGTAGAAGAACTGACTTGTCATGTGAAATTGGGCAATTATCCCCAAAACAGCAACCACTGTTATATGCCCAGCATGTCTTAGTTTCTTGAGATGCCAAAATGGCTCTATAACCTAGGCTTGACATTTTTTTGAGCATTGCATTAAGCCAGGTGTCCATGAGCCTTTACTCTCATCTCAGTTCTTTATTTTGGGCTTTAAGTTAACTAAACATCTGGTCATAAACCAACCAAGCAGAGATACCCCTGATGCGATGACCCTCCCTAATCATAATTACATAGGAGATGAGTGGCAGGAATTGTGATGCCCATACCCTGGCCCAGCAATCAAGGAGCCTCAGTCCTCACCATTTACACCAGTGAGGGGAATCACATATAGGAGGAAAGGATAACAAATACACACAGTAAAGTGCAATTTCCCTTAAGAGCACACAGAGATCACAGTCAGTCCGGGGCTGGTTGCCACCTTGCTCTCGAGGTCCCCAATAAGACTCCCCACTGGCACAGCTATAAGCTATATTTGCATATGTGGGTGCACACGCCGCCCCCATTGCTACCCCTTCTCTAGGCACTACCAACTGCTGTACTCTCTCACCTTCTAGCCCTCTCTCTGTACAGTAACCCTTTGTCCCAGTATACAGACTCCACCTTTCCTTGAGAATCAGGTGCCTCCCTTGCTACCTCCCTCAGGCTTTGCAATATAGGGTCTAAGAGCTGAGCCTTTCTCAACTCTCTCCTTGTAACCCTTCCCAGCTCCCCTTCCCAGCTCCCCTTCCACAGGAAGTCTGGCATCCTCTGACAGTGGTGCCTCACTGTCAGTCTGGGTACTAATACTCACCTCTATCTTTGTAGTCACTCTGTCCCATGGAACATCAGTACCCACAAGCAGCTGTGGTTCACCTTCAGTCTCACTGCTACAGGGTAGCTCCCTCCCTGAAGTAACCACCTTACCAGTCATGGCTGCAAGTATGCAGTCTGTCTGGGTCTTCCCCAGGCTACCAGACCTATCTGCTTGCCTCCAAGCCTGACTATGTGTAACTGCACAAACACATGGCACTGCCTTATCCAAATCCTTCCCTATCAAGACATCTGCAGGATGGTGGTGTGGTACCCTTGTTGTCTCAAGACAACCTACTATTGGCATTTTGTCTTTCCCACTTACTGGCTCCCTCACCTTTTGTTCCTCTCCTTGCCTCTGTGGACGCCTGTATGCCACATGGCCCCAGTGGTTGCATTTAAAACATTTAACCCTAGCTCCTGGATGTGTACCTGGACTAGTGGCTTCCCCTGCTACTGGCAGATTCTGTTGGGGCAGTCTGTGCTGCATACGTTGGGTTCCTTTAGACCCATTAGCAGTACTGGGGATCCCTTTCTTATGCAAGGCTGCCCTGCTTGCCAGGTATAGGTCTCCCTTCTTCCCCAACTCATCTGAAGTGGCACATTGTCTATTAGCTAACCAGATCCTCATGTCCTCAGGCAAAGTGCTAAGGGCTTGTTCCCTCATCAAAAGGTCTGGCAGCCCTTTAAAAGTGGTGACCTGACATCCACTCACCCACCTATGGAAATAAGTGCTCAGTTCAGCAACATATTCACACACACTTTCATCTGCCTTGCTTCTATGCTCACAAAACTTTTTCCTATACATTTCAGGTGTTAGCTTAAACAATTCTAACAAGTGATTTTTAACTGCAGTATAATCAAAACATGCAACATCAGACATTTTTGACAAAACAGTTACAGCTTTACCATGGAGTAAGGGGGTCAGGAACCATACCCAGAGCCTTTGGTCAACACCATACTGTTTGCATACCCTCTCAAACAAATGAATGAAGCTATCAAAATTATCACCCTCTTTAAACTGTGGAAGAAATTTACTGACCTGTTTTGCTTCTGGGGTCCAGTTACTCCCTTCCCCATTACCTCCATGACTCTGGCGAAGAGTCAGCATTTTCCTCTCATGCTTCCTCTGCTGCTCCTTTTCCTTGGCTTCCAGGCATAGCAGTTTCTCATTCTCCTCAGCCTGTAAACTCCTCCATCTCTCAGCTGCTTCTGTCTCTAAACTCCAGGCCTCTAACTCAAGTCTCTTTAGCACCAGATGGATATTTAAGTCCTCTGCAGAAAGGTTGAGCTGTCCATTCTCCGAGGGTATTATATCTCCACTGCCAGTCGATTGTCCTCCTGGTTGCTGTTTTCTGATGCAGCTGTAACCAAGGCTGCAATCAGGTCTGCCTTAGTCAGATTTCCATGCACCAGTCCCCTAGCCTGACACATATCTGCCAGTTGACTCCTTGTCAACATTCCATACTACTCTGCTGACATGGTGCCTGCTCACCCTGACTAACTAAGTTAACAAAAGAAATAAAACAATTCATAGGTTCATAGGTTCATAGGTTGGTACTAGGCTATCAGCCCTAGGGCCTATACAAGCCTAGCCATAACAATTCCCTGGCTATTTCTTCCCACATTATTTACTTTCCTGGACCCCTGTCTAGCAGGGCGACTGACGTGATCCCTGGGGTGAATTTCCTTTCTCCCATCCAATCGTCAAGGTTCCTCTTGAAGAGGTCCAAAGAGGCACTCTGCTTGACATGTATGGGCAGTCTATTCCAGAGTCTGGGGAGTCTCTGGGTCAGGAACCTATCCCTCCAGCATGTTTTGTTTATTGTGATGACAAGGTTTAGATCCCTGGAGCGTGTAGCTCTGAGGGATTGGGATTTCTTTAAGTGTAGCATGTCCAACAGCTCTGGGTTTGACATGGCCTTGTATGTTAAGCAGAGATCGCCTCTGAGTAGACGATATGCGACAGAGTATAGCTGGAGTTTTTTAAGGCGGTCAGCGTAGGGCATCTGCTTTAGGCCTGTGATTCTTTTAGTGAGGTATTTCTGAGGCCTTTCCAGTTGTTGCAGATGTCTTGAGAGGTACATACCAAATGGGGCGTTGTATTCTATAATGGGTCTAATGAGGGATGAGTACAGTGGGACAATGACCTCCTTTTTCTGGATGAAAAGCCCTTCATGATGAGGTGTGCCACATAGAAGGATTTCCTGATTGTTGTGGCGATGTGGTTATCGAAGGTGAGACCACTGTCCACCTGTGTCCCTAAGTCTCTTATCACACTTTCTGTGTTTAGTGTACTGCCACCTATATGGTAATTCATGGATACATGTTTTTCCCAAAGGGGATAACAATACATTTCTTGGCATTGAGCTTGAGCCCATGGCTCTGGCACCAAGCATCTGTTTCTGTAAGGCCCTTTTGTAGAGTATCCACATCATTTGGGGATTCAATAATGGATCCCAGTTTGCAGTCATCTGCAAACTTTGTTAGCCAGAGTCCCTTAGTGTTGACCTGTACTTCAGAGAAGTAGATGCCAAACAAGAGCGGCCCCAGGACTGAACCCTGAGGTACTCCACTTGTCACTTATCTGGAGCTGGATTTGGAGTCTGCTACTTTTACAGTGTGGGTTCTATCAGTAAGCCATTTAGCAACCCATTGGGTGACATAGGGATTAATGCCCAACTTAGTAAGTTTATCTATGATCTATGATTGTGATCTGAATTCTGAGTATTCACTGCGTGGCTGATTTAGAGTATAAAACACCTTCAGAGCTCACTGTACACAAGCTACAGGAATTCACTCTACCCACACCACTACAAGCCAATTAGTATTTGCCAACCATATGTAGTGTGGATATCCCATCACTGCCAAACAATTAATATGTGACACCCATGCCCTGGCCCAGCAATCAAGGAGCCTCAATCCTCACCACTAACACCAGTGAGGGGTGTCTCATATAGGAGGAAAGGATAACAAATACACACAGTAAAGTGCAATTTCCCTTAAGAGCAAACAGAGATCACAGTCAGTCTGGGGCTGGTCACTCCCTTGCTCTCCAGGTCCCCAATAAAACTCCCCACTGGCACAGCTATAGGGTCCAGATCTCAGCCTAGTGGGCAAGCTAAAACCTCCACTACCTTCTCTGTCCAACCAGTGATTTGTGTCCCTGCCCAAGTAGCTGACACACATATGCACAAACACTTTGAGAAGAGTTTATACAACGACACAGACACTCCTGGGAAAGGCTGGCACAGGTTCTCCAGCTGTGCCCCTTTTTCCCAGACTATATGGTAGTACTAGCTGCCACCACCCATTAATATTTATCAGCTGTTCAAAGGCCCTTAAAAGGGTGTCCAATTATTACTGTGCAATATTATTATCCAATTGGTAGTATAGCCCAGGGCTAAAGCTATTGAAGTGGCTTTGTACAATTTTACCAAAGGCATGCAAGTACTCTAAAGAGCTTAAATTATCTCTACAAAAACAGCCACAGTTGAAAGGGTTTAAAATATTTAATAACAAGTACTCAAAACACAAGACAATGGGGGCATGGCTAGGATGCTGAACTGATAGCTGCACTTCATTTCATCTCTCTTACATCAATAAAATTCCTGACAGGAATTTTACAAAATAATATTTAATTTGAAGAAATTTTTATTACTAACTTATTTCCAATAACTCTGAGCATCTATAAGAAAAATTTTATTGTCAGAACTTGAATAATTCCTGTCAAATTAATTACTGGAAAATCAGCACTAATATCAGCTTTACAGCATGAGTCATCTAAGGAATACAGCACAAGACTCTTCTCTCAAAAAAGACCTGCAGTCTCTCATTACAAATATACAGGAACTTACAATAAAAATCGACAAGATGGACAATAAAATAGATACTTTTAAAGAAAAGTGCTCACAACAACTGGAACAGCTTCAAGAAATGTTTACACAGCAGAAAGGACAGATATCACTTATTGAACAGTCATTAAGTGACATTGACACTAGAGTCCAAATAGAAGAACAACAAACTGAATTCTTACTTCAACAGAACACATATTTACTAGATAAGCTTGATGATATGGAAAAATCGAACAAGAAGAAATAATATTAGAATATATGGTCTACCAGAAAAATCTGAAGTGGACAATATGATAAACTTTCTTACCACATGGATACCAGTTGTAACAAAAATACCTGAAGCTCTTTCATATGGTATAGAACGGGTGCATAGATCACTAGCAGCTTCTGGAAATGCTTCTTCTCCAGGTAAGAACAAGCCGAGATCTATAAGTGTGAGACTTTTTTCTACACAAGATAAAAATCTTATATTAAGAAATGCTTGGGCAGATTCTCCCATCAAATACAATGATTCATTAATAAGATTTGACAATGGTTATTCTACAAAGGTGGTTTCAAAAAGAAAAGAATTTCTACCAATAATAAAAACATTGAAGAAAAAGCAACTGAAAGTCCATCTTTTATTCCCAGCAAGACTGAGAGTTTTTCTACCAAATGGAATAAAAATCTTTGAAACAGTAGATTCAGCAATAAAATACCTTACCAACAACAACATCCTAACACATGAAGAATCTATGGACTGGACAGTAATGCTGAAGTAAATAATTGGAAAACTGTTGAGCAAAAGAGAAAAAAAAATAAAGGACAAATAATCTTACATATGTTATATTCTGTAAAAATCTAAATAATAATACTAACAACAAAAGAAAAGTTCTTGCTGTCTTCAAGTTACACCGAAACAGGTACTGTTTTCAATTATACTTTAAATGTCAAAATTAGCATAAATGTAAATACATTTATCTCAAATCACATCAATATACTAAGCATAATTTAAACATTACTCTATTTTTCATTATTATCCATCTATTATTTTCATATTCTTAATCAGAGTAATCAATGCATAATAATGTTTCCAAAATAGTTATTTATTTATATATTTATTTATTTATTTTCTCTCTTTGTGTTTTGTTGTTTTTATTTTTTCTCTTCTTTTAATAAAATCTTCATTAACTTATAATACTTTAATCAGTATATGGTTATATTGCTTAATAGGTATAGTAATGGCTGCTATATAACTTATTATCAGTTACATCCCTGACAGCATTACTTTTTATAAGTTAAAAGTGTCCCTGTTTGGATAAACGCTAATGCTGGGCGGAAATGTGTTGCTTTTGAAATGAAGTATTTCAGTTAGGATGTATCATAAGACTACTTTAAATAATCTTAAAAGATGTTCTGCCTTTGACCCATATGCACATACTGATGTAGTCCAGTGAAAAAATATGTTTTAAGTGATATTTTGAGGCTATAAGTCAGGTGTGTTGTGGCTCCGGACATCCGGAGTTGAAAGATGCTTGTGACTAGCTTAGATATCCTGTTGTCTTTTCTTTTGTAGAGAAATAAGACATAGCATGTTTAAAATGCAAAGTTTGATAGTTGTGAACACTATTCCGCAAACTAGAGTGCTCACGTGCACACTACATGAGTTTGTCACGAAGTAAGAGAAGCGAAAAGAAAAAAAGAAAAAACACATACCTTTTCCCGCTTGGTTCTCAAGACAATTTAACAGCCACAAACATCACTAGAAACTCGAGTTACTTATTGCTTGTCGCATTTACTTGTGTACGCCATCCCCTGACTTTCTAATTGACGTCTAGTCAGGAAATAAGCTAGGTTCACATTTAAAGATACAGAAACCTAAATTCCTTCTAAGGAAACGTAAATAATATAAGAGGTTCATATAAATATACACAGATATATATTTTTTGAAGCACTTTCAGCTTATGGCTACTGATGTCTTCCAGCACCTTGATAGATAAGGACATATATCTGCTTGTCTTTCTGTCATTTTAGATTTCCAGACATTTTAGCTATCCCTTACTATGTTTTATACAGCAGAGTTTAAAGAGCAGAAATTAATCATCAGCAAATAAAATCACTGCTGTTTTACAAATTCTCTAAAGAAACTGGTAAATGTCAAGCAATTGACAGGTTTATTTTAAGGAAAATTGCCATTTCCCACACTGGTGCTCCTACAAAATACTACTAATGTCCTGCTACCAAAATATGCCCTCAAGTGGACAAATGGGATGCAACAAGAAGGTTACATTTAGCAAATCAAGCATTTAAATAACAGTGTAATATACTAGATAGAGAAAGTAAAAGCAATAATTATATAAACAACTATAATAAGTAACATAACAACAGTGGATTTAACCCAATGTGTCAATTATACAATATTTATATCCCATATAGCTTTGAATTTTGTCGAAGCATCTGTGTTCTACAGACATATTGTATTAAATCTAATTTGATTAGAAGAGGGAGAGGCTTAGCCCACACCCTAATTTATTACTAAGTTACCATGCATTATGAACATACATTGTGGCAGGTACTCAACGAGCTATCCATCCTTAGATGGCTCATGCTGTTCCCATTTGCTCATCTGAATAATGACTGCAGCTGTACTCTTCTTATTATATTACCTGGCTGTGGCTACACCCTTCTTATAATATTACCTGGCTTTTTACATTATCAAGAATGACACAATACTAGTGTATGTGGGTATATCATGTTACTGTTAGTGTAAACAAAAATGCTTGACAATGCAACCATAATTCTTAAACCTTTCTGCAGACATATGTATTGTCTAGCAGTTGAGAGCCTGATTGTTCCTAATCAGTAGACCTGTATTTTCATGTTCCAATATGACTACATGAAAAGATGCAAATATTAGTCTGCAAGTTTAGTAAGCAGTAAATTCATCAGGGATTAATTTGAGGGGACACTTATATTACAGCTAAAGCACTTCACATTTGATAAACGTATCCTCTCAATGATGCGTTCTATCTAGTCATTAACTGTAAAACAACTTTTCTGAGAAATATTGTTGTAATGCCAGTTAATTATTTGAATTAAACATTTCTATATTCAGTCATAAAGCAATTACCAGGATAAATAATACTCTTGCAGTGCATGGATCACGATAGCTATCCTCTGATGTTAGAGGAAAAACAAGCTTCTTAAACACCTTTTTGACGTAATAAAGGTATTACCCCATAGTTTAAATATATTTTGTCTATTTACTGCAAAATGGGTTAGGAATTTTAACCTGTAACATTTTCATACATAATAGTTTAAATCTTAGCAGCTTCCATTATTTTGATATGTTCTCCAATATACTTTTTAAATACTATAATGAGAAGCTCCGGGTGTTTAATTCTAAACTTTTATTCAATCATAAGATTAAATTACTGGTGTTAAGTAAGTCAAAATTATATCTCCAGCACTTATTGTCAGCAGATAAACTCACTGGTTAAGTGTCAGTCTAAGCTGTAAGAGTTAATATGTGATATACATAGATGTTTGCTTTAAAAATGTGGTCAAGTGCACTGTAGTTTTACCTCTGTACTGTGTCAATTTTGATTATACAAAGTCCCTCTGAAAGTTGATAGAAGTTTTAACAACAAAACACTCAATCAAGTAACAATATTATAAATAGTCTCTTGGATAAGGGAGATGTCTAAATTTTGATCTTGTTGTCTCCAGCCATCAGAATTGTCTTTGAAAAGCTGAAAAATGCAATCAGAGGAACATATTTAATGTCTACTAAAGAAATATTAATATACTTGTACATTGTATTGCATTTCAGTTTATGTTAAACATGAAATATGATGTGGTTTCAGAACTATTCATGTTTTTATTCCAATATGACTTTGCAAATACTAATTTAAACACTGGTTTTGGACTTGAGTAGTCTAAAGCAATTGCACAACAATGGTATTGTATTATACAGTAATGTCAGTAAATAGTTTTCAACAGATGTATGAAACATACAGTTATAGATTTTAACATGATGTTTATTAATACCCTAAATTATTTTGAAATGATACTACCTTAATCTAAATATTTGTACCTTTTTAAACCTGATTAGAAATAATTATTATTGAATTACAATAAGATGAGTAAAGAATATATGTATATATTTTAGCTGATTAGATTATCTTAATATATTATTAAATTATCTTTATTTAAAAACTAAGAGGATAAGAGAAACTGATCCAAATATTATTTGTGAGGGTAGAAAGTTTGTTTGGTTAGATTCACTAACCAAACAAAGAGGTATATTACCTCATAGCGATAGGGAATGGTTTTTAAGGTTAAGAATTACAAGTTTGGAAGTTCTTTGTTTTTTTTTTATTCTATCACTTTGGTGTCACTCAAACATGCAAAAATCATACAAGAAAAACTTTTTGAATTCTGTATCTAAGATGGAACTAAGAATAAACAATATTTACATAAACTCACACATAAAACAAACTCAAAACTAGGAAATGAAATGTTTATCCATAAATGTTAATGGTCTAAATAATAGTAATAAAAGGAGAAGCCTGTTCAAGTACATAAACTTACATAAACCACAAATAGTCTTTTTACAAGAGACACACTTATTAGAGATATAAACAACTTAAATATTAATAATTACACAGTACTAATAAACTCTCAATACAAAACAAAAAAAGAGGAGTAGCTATACTACTTCACAACTCAACTATAATACCTAAAATAATTACTACTCATCAAGATACATCAGGTATGTTTTGTCTAGCTTTAATAGAGTTAAATAAGAGAATCTATATGTTAGTGAATCTATATTGGATCCCAGGACTTGGATTAAAAGCAGTTAAACAGCATTTTGAAGAGATAATTAATTTAACTAAGGGTAGCCTGATATTGGCAGGAGACTTCAACTGTATAATGAATGAAAAAGATACAGATTCTAAATCCAAAAGAAGAAAACAACCTATCTCTAAAGCACTATCAAAATTTATAGATACATTGTATTTAAAAGATATAAATGAATTTGCAGAACCAGACTCACTAATCTTCACATTTTATTCTCGTATATATAAAACTAACTCTAGAATTGATAGAATATATGTTGCCAATGACCTAATAACAAAAATTGACAAAGTCAAAATTATAAATTGTCCATTATCTGATCATAATGCCATAGTCTTTGAGATAGAGCTTACACCATTTTATTCAAATCCCATTAGTAGGATACCTTCCTATATCACAAAATTGACAGATTTCAAATAATTTTATGAAGAAACAATCAAAAACTTTCTAGAAATAAATTACACAGAAGATATTTCAGAAATATATGTCTGGGATTCATTAAAAGCAGTTACATATGGGAAGATATTATCCTGGTACATAAATAAAAGGAAGTTATGGAATAAAGATATGCTAGACTTACAAAACAAAGCAGATAAATTGAAACTGGAAATACAAAAGGGTAATGCTACTCAAGTTCAAGAACTTACACAAATCAATAAGAAGTATACAGAATTGCTACATCATAAGATTATGATTAACTTAGAAAAGATAAAAATAAACTCATACACTACTAATTCAGCACACCTGAGATACTTAACTAATAGAACAAAAAAAATAATTAAATCTAAGAAAATAAAAGAAATATTTATTCCTAATACTAACAAAAGAGTTACAGAACTAAATGATATTTTAGAAGCATTCAGACTCCAATTTAACATTAATAATTCCATAAATACTCAAGATACACCTACTAAGGATATACAAAATACTTAGAAAATAATATTCATATTAAATTAACACAAGAACAAATAGGCATTATAAACAAACCAATCAATATGACAGAATTAAAATCACAAATTAAAAAGCTCAAGACAAATAAAGCATTTGGCCCAGACAATATGCTACTAGAAATGTATAAATTAATACCCAATCAAGCCATATCCTTATTATTAAAAGTATATGATATAGCCAATCAAGATTTGAATATACCACCCTCTTGGAAATATTCACTGATATCCCCAATTATCAAACCAGATAAAGATGAGAAGCAGTGTTCCTCATATAGGCCAATATCATTACTCAATATAGACTATAAGATGTTTATGGCTATATACGCAGATAGGATCAAACACTTTCTTCCTTTCTTAATTCACAAAGATCAAACAGGTTTTATTAAAGGAAGAAATACTTCAGATAATATTAAAAGAATACTAACATTAATAGATTATAGCAAACATAAAGTCCTAGATTTAAATGTAATCTCATTAGATATTAATAAAGCTTTTGATTCGGTTAACTGGAACTTTCTTTCACTAGTTTTAAAAGAATATAACTTTCCTTCTAATTTTAATAATCTTATCCAAATACTATATGAAAAATCTACTGCATATGTTAAACTAGGATCACATAGATCAGGCCCTATAACAATCAAAAAGGGAACTAAACAAGGTTGCCCTTTATCACCATTGTTATTTGCATTACTCATAGAACCCTTTGCAAATCAAATCAGATCAAACAATAACATAAAGGGCATTTGTATTAATAAAATGTTAAACCTTAAAATCCAACTCTTTGCTGATGACATACAATTAACTCTCTTAGATGCAAATAAGTCTTTGAATGCTCTATTTAACTCCATGAATAAATTTCAAAATATTTCAGGCTTAAAATTTAATGAAAACAAAACTAAAAGTATGCCCTGTAATTGTAAAAAAAATAATATAAACAAAAGATTTTCAAAATATATAGTAACAGAAAGTAAATTATTATATCTGGGAATAAATCTACTCAACAAATTAACAGATTCTCTAATATTTAACTATAATAAAATACTAGACAAAATAGAACAAACAATTGGTTACTGGAATAAATATATCTTTTCAACAGCAGACAGATTATATATTATTAAAATAATCATATTTCCTAAAATATTATACTTATTACAAAATTTTTCATTGCCACCTCCCAAATATATTATTCAAAGATACAATAAACTAATTTTAAATTTTCTATGGTTTCCAAATAAACCTTGTATAGCCTTAAATAAACATTTGCCAGATTGGGAAGATGGTGGAATTAATTTACCGGATATTGATTTATATATTACCTCATCTGTTATTAAAAACATAACACTATGGTTAAATAATTCATACACACCTATATGGAAACAAGCCCATGAGCAGATTTACATAGAAATCAATTATAATCACATACAAGACAACTTAACAGTAATACCATCACCCCTTATATGGATGTTAAAAGATTATTTTTTAGGGAAAAGGAATAATATTAATACATTGCCATCAAACTATATAAGCTCTATACTTTCAGTGTTCAAAACATATATAAACAAAATACCAAATATTAATTCTTGGATTTTTCTTAATTTCCCTATAGCTTTTACACCAAATATTCTAGATACATTCTAAATATCTAAAATAAATATACTTAAAGAAGAAACATTACTCTCTTGGCATCAACTTATAGAGAAAGGGAAAATTCTAACAAAGGAACAGATAATTTATAATTATAATATAAATAAAGACAATTGGTTGTTTGTACAAAATCTAAGGCATTTTCTTATAAATAAAATAGAACAAATGCAACCTTCAGTTAGACATGAAGCTCCAAAACTCATTGAATACCTTATTCTTATCACAAAACAGCCTTATCAGGGTACAGATTATGTGTCTAATATCTATAAAATTGTTAAAAAAACAAAAAACTATCATGAAAAATCATACTGGGATTATTACACTTTAATAAACAACCATCCTCCAATTAAGGAAGAAAAAAGTAATATTCTAAAATCTTCCAATTTTTGTACATTATCAAAATACTGGCAATTATTCACTTGGAGATATCTACACAGAAGTTTCTATACACCACATAGGTTAGCCAAAATGTATTCTATTGAAGATCAATGTTGGAGATGCCATACCAAGATAAAAGCAGATTGGCAACATGTTTTTTATGAATGTATATGTCTCAATATGTACTGGAAATCCATTAACTATTTTTTTCAGACTGTTTATAATAATAATTTTCAATTAACAAAGTCTTTAATTTTATTCAACTCTCCTATTCCAAACTGTGTACCAAAAAAAGACACTAAAATCCTATGGTCACTATTGGCAATTTCACGTAAAATCATAACTATACACTGGAAAAATTAGGCTTCGCCTATGTTCAAGGAATTTGAGACTTTAACAACAACAGTTGCTCACATGGAAATATTAACAGTAAAGAACAGAACTAAAAGATCTACTTCTTACTATTACTCTTGGATGAAAGTACTGGAAATACTCAAAAAGATCGAAGAAGATATATCATCTTATGTTTCTAACTTTATATAATATAGAATTTCAATGTTATTTGCATAGACACCAATGTAAATAGTTATATAATGGTTTGAAGTTAGTAATGTTTTAGAATTGTAAATATATTTATCTTTATTTAATGTAATGTTTAAGACATCTTATTTGAAATAATAAAAAAATATTTAGTGAAAAAAAAAACACAAGACAATATTTTTACTACACAGTGCTAGTCAAGAGTTCAGAGATCACAGAGAAATACTTACAAAATAATTCATTAGTACAGTTCTGATATCACAGAAAAACACTTAGTCTAACCTTTCTAGTTTCTAGCTATTTCTAAGAGAAACCACAAGTCTAAGATAAACTTACATATAGAGCAAGACAGTGGTGATGAGTTGGATGGTGAAGACAAAAATGCTTAATGCTCTCTGATTCTCTCTGTTTTTAAAATCACATCCCTGGTTCACATTACATCATTCTTCACACTTCCCTGGGTTATATTACATCATTCTTCATACTTCCCTGGGTTCCCAGGCTAACAAAATCTACATTTACATTCTTCACCTCTGGGCAGAAGCCAGAGCAATAAAGGACATTTATGCATACAAATTCTGGCCATTAACTCTGGCCTTAAAACAATAGGCACAATGCCCCACTCTAGACTCACTGGCTCTGAGTCCTAACATCAAAGAGTCACAACATGTCTTACTTGGTCGGTAGAGTGCACTGTTGTTATATTTTTTCCAGTTCCACATGTAACAATGTGTTTACCATTTAAGACAGCAAGCCTGTGGTTGGCATTAATATTTATAGATGACAGAATTATCTCCAACATTCTATCTGGCTAGGCTGGCAGCCTTCATCTATCTTCACCCAATCTTCACAGGGATAAGAATGGGACCTTCTCCATCCAGACTACTGCATATAATAGGAAACCTGCCAAGCAGTTATCCCAAGATTTGTCTAAGGACTTATGGCTGTTAAATTTCCCCAAACATGCTAATGCAGCTGTTAAATCCTTAACTCCTGACTTGTCTGTTTCCAGCAGCCTCTGAATGCCATCCACATCTATTAGTTCAAAAACATGTATGCACTCCCCCTTCAATATTTTGTCTTTAATTGACTTAGGTATGTGGTTATTAACAGCTTAACCCCCTTCAAAACTGCTGTCCAAAGAAAGAACTGACTGGTTGCTTACCAACGATGAAGAAAGGGTATAAGGGAGCCTGATATTCTCCATGTTGTTAACTACTTGCCCTTCTAAAGCCTAAAAAGAAACAAGAATAACTTCAGGCTGCAGGTTTTCAATGCTACTATTAACACTAACTGTAATAAGACTAGCAATGCCTTCATTACTCCTAGCAACAGATGTGCTCCCAAAGCCTTTTTCAAGCACTAGGTCAAATAGCCTCCCCTAACTCGCTTCAGATAAAGACTCAATAAATTCATTTAAATATTCATCTTTTGACTGATTGGTCAACATTACATTTTCTGCTGCATTGCTGTCAATAGACCTCTCATTACCTGTAGTCTCTTCCCTTGTGATTATGCATTTCCTGTGGTCGCTTTCTGCCATGTAAGCAGCACAAACTGCAACCTCCTTGACTCTTTTCTGTTTCTTTTGGCTGGAGTCTTAACAGAATGCTGTCCATCAGACCTTGTCATAGCTCAACTTCTTTTAGAACTTACAGGGACATTGAGATCATCGCTCTCCAACTCTTGAAAAAATTCATCTGCCTGAGCTGAGATTAGTGCCACTTCTTCTTTATCTCCTGCAGAATTGACAACAGTAAAAAAAAAAAAATAAGCATTAATTTGTAATGACACTCCATAACATAAGCACCTAGTGGCAGCAGCTAACTTCTTAATCTGCTACAGCTCAAACCTTAGCCTTATTGCATGCTGTGCAATTACTGGCACTAGTGCAACCTGCTTCGAGCTGACAAAGATATTTAAACACAATGACCCTGCCCAGTCGCACCAACTCTACAGTCAGTATCGTACTTCACATCTCATCTTCTTAACAAGGTGATAGCATTGCAAATGCTGTTATGCTAGATTTGGCTGATGGAACCTCTCCTAAGCAATAACCAATAGGCCCATGCCTTAGCAAATACCTTCTTGAAGGTACTAGCTGAGAAAATTCGACCACATGCATCCCAAGACAGGAGCTAATTGACTTCTAGCCTAAGAAAACAAGAAATACTTCACCATGGGTAATGCCAATGACTGTAAAGATGAGTTATTTTGTTTTCAGTATCATTATTGTTATTTATATATATATATATATATATATATATATATATATATATCTATATATATATATATATATATATATATATATATATATACACATATACATTATATTTGTATATGCCTCAACTACAACCCCCCCAGTACAAAACAAAGCCACCTGACTCCACTGGCTTTAAAGCAAATAACAGCTATACACATTCTCTCACCTTGATAAGCTTGCCCCCTTTTCTTGAACTTGTGAAGTTCACTGTAACAAAACTATCACACTAACTAACTAGATACCAGCTGCCTGAGCTGCTGATATGCTCTATAATATATGAATGCAATATCCAGGTCCCCATTAACACACCATCATTGAATCCCCCCTCATCTGTGAACTGTCTCTCTACCCCCCCCCCCTTAAACATTATTACTGCTTGTTCTTTTCTTTTTTTTTTTTTTTTTGCTTTTTTTGATACAGCGGTATTATGACTTCTTGTTATGAAACATAGTTCTGCATCCTATTAGGTACAGATTTTAAGAGAGTCAGAGACAAGTCTAAAAATAAAAGAGGCAATCGGGGACACTATAAACTAACAATAAGATTAACTTATGGTGGAGGCAGAATAACAGAATGTGAATTACTACACAAATCAAAGTAAAAGTGTAGCTCTCAGTTATTGTCATTATAATTATGGGTAATTCACCAACTTAATTCTCTAAAAGTCACCAGTTGAAGGGGGGGCTTAAGAGGGATGGAGTTAACATCTGAAACAAAATTAGGGATATCCATAATACCTTTGGTTCTTGTTACAGCCCCTGGTCTTAGCTGTAGAGATTGTGTGCTTGCCTCAACACTAATGGGAGACCAAGCTTTCTGTCACCCCTGCCTCCCTGAAAAGACGTGCCTGCTGAGCTGACTCCTTGGCCTACATTAAGTAATTATAGGAGAACTAACTGCTCATGTGTGCTTTAAGTATGCCCTTGTTAAAATAGTTACATACTTAAGATTTTTATTTAGCTAAAAGTGCATTCTCCAATACAGGATTTGTCTACCTAAGCTAAGTAATTTGTCAGGTCTTACCTGTTCTGCGGTTGAGGCTTGCGCACTAAACTCAACTGCCCTCTCCCCACTCTCCCCTTATCTTGCTTTTAACCAGCACTGTGATCTTACCATCTCTAATCTCCCCACTTAGCCCTACTCTTATCCATATACAGCAGGTTCATGTTGTCTGTATATTAAGACACTACCCACCTCTGTGCTAAACTATCTGATTAGGCTCTCCTTCCTCTATATGTTTATCGAATATTACCTAAGTTTCCCCTGGTCCACTCTCTCTAAACTTCTTACTTCTGTCCTTATCCAGTGTAATGGTTTTTGAAGCTGCTTGCTGACAGTTTGTTTCACAGTGTTTTGCCTGAGAATAGTTTTGTCTGCACCATTTGCCCTTGCTATGCTCGGACTCACTCTGCTCCCCCACCCTGCCCCAATTCACACCCACCCACACATACCCTACATTTATACTCTATCCATGTAAACCACTTCCTCCTCTCCCACTCTACTTCCTCCCAAACTATCCAATCAACTATTTCTTCATCCCCTTTGTAATCGCCCACTAATTAACCTAAACTTTCCTCCCTCTCTTTACTCCTTAATTTTTTATCTCTACAATACTATTAAACCTCCCCTCCAAAAGCATACCTTTCTGAAACATTTCTTCAGACTACCTATAGCCTATTTTTCACCATGATACATGTCTTCCTCTCTACAATTCTCTTACTCTCTCTCTACAGCTCTACCTTTTACCATCATAATTTAACATACATTAACCCTCCCCCACACATTCCTACCTACATGCACATCTCTCAGCAGCATATTTTTTCCCTATTACCCATGCTCTATTCTGCCACAACAACACTCACTTATTTAAAATAAAACTATTCCCTCAACCCTCTCTTCCTTCCAGAATAAAGCCAAGGTATCTCAGTTTTAATCCCTTTCATTCAAGTATAAAGCATGCTATATTAAGCAATCTAGTCTCAGGTGACATCCACCCCAATCCAGGACCAACTTCCAACTCCTGTCTCTCTGCACAATCCATTACCCCATCCCCCCATATTCCTCCTGTCAGACTACCGCCTCCTCTGCTACCAGAAATGTAACTATTCTGTCTCTCAACATTCAAAGTATCCTTAATAAAGTTACTGAACTCAACTTCTGGATATCTCTTCACTTCCCTGACAGTCTTACTATCTCACAGACATGGATTAAACCCCATATATCTGGCAATTAAATCTTACTTCCTGGATATAATATATTTCGCCAGGATAGACTGTCAAAAAGGGGAAGGTGTACCAATATTGTACTTAGACCAACTTACCGTCTATCCTCTATCTTTCTCTCCACCTAATTTCCACCCAACTGAAGTCCTCATATTAAACTACAAACTGAACGATTGTAAAAAGACAGCCATAGCTTCCATCTATATACCCCAGGTAACAACATCACTATCCTTGAAAACTTCCTCTCCTGGATCACGCAGTCTATATCTTATGAGACCATTATTCTGGATGATGTTAACATCGACTTCCATTCTCTGCCCTCTGCCTCCCCAAATGCCAGCATTAACCTTTTTGGGTTCTCTCAACTTTTCACTACCCTCACTTACCTAAATTTGCACTCTAACTCAAGCACTATACTTGACTGGATCCTCACTTCACACCCCAACCTGTATCACAACCCCACTTCACTCCCTAACTTGCTAAGTGGCTACCTTCCTATCTCTATCCAGTGATACTCTCCCCAGTGGTCCAAAACTCATCACTAAAAAGACTGTCGCAAACTCTCTAATTTCAGCCCTGACACCTTCAATCAAATACTCTCCACTATAAATTGATCCTTCCTTCATAATCTCTCCCTGGAAGAAGCTGTCCTAAAATTCAAATCTATCTTTCTTAACACTCTAAACTCCTTGGCACCTGTCAGGACAATTAGGATTAAGTCTAACTTTGCACCTTTGATAACCCAAGACAACCACACCCTCCTGCAAAAGAGAGATAGTGCCTGGAAAAACTGGAATAAACACAAATCCTCATCCAATTTTCAGCACTACAGAGAACTATGCAACTTAACAAAAAAAGCCAATCAACCTTTATAAAAATAATTTCTTTCTAAGCCCACAAATACTCCCCCACTCTAACCCCTAAAAATTCTGGACTTCTGTCAATATGTTACTACACCCTGGCAATCCCTCTGCACCTAATCCAGCCCCTAACAGCTCTGCCTTACAAACTAGTACCCTTCTTAATACTTTCTTCATTGACTCCATAAAGAAATTAACTAAAGAAGACATAAACAACCCCTCCACCTTTCCTCTTCCAGCAACCACTCAACCTCCTTTACTCTTAAGCCTGTCTCCACTGCTTATATCAGATGTCTGCTTAGTAAACTCAAACCTTGCTCCCCTTCCACCGATAACTTACCTCCTCTCTACCTTAAACTAGCTGCAAAAACTATTGCCTATCCCATCCCCATACTTATCAGCAGATCAATCCAAGAAACATTAGTCTCTGATATCCGGAAAAAATTCTATGTCATTCCTCTTCATAAAGGTGGTAACTCCACCGACCCTCTGACTTCAGACCTATTGCTATCTTGTCTCCTCTTTCTAAGATTCTTGAAATATGTGTCCAAAAACAGCTCCTTGATCATCTACTACAAGAAAACCTCATAACTCCTACCCAACATAGCTTTCATCCAAACCACAGTACAGCCATATCTCTAATATCTTTTACATACATTATCTCTTCATCTCAGGACAACAATAAACTAGTCTCATGTCTATTCCTTGACCTCTCTAAAGCTTTTGATACTGTCTCCCACAATCTACTTCTGTCCAAACTATCTACCCTTAATCTTGCCAATTCTACCATCTCATTATTATCCAGCTACATCTCCGACAGACATCAGGCTGTAAAATGGCTTTCAGCATCTTTCTCTTTCCTTTGAGTCCACACTGGGGTTCCTCAAGGCTCCATCTTTGGGCTCCTCCTATTCAACATTTTTACTAACAATCTTTATCAAGCCTGTCCTCACTCCTTTTGAATACAATAATTTCCACCTCTAACAGTCTACCATACCTAATCTCTCTTACCCAAGAGTCTCTCCACTCAGTTGAAAAATGGCTAACTTCTAACCAACTTCTTCTCAACCCAAACAAAACTAAACTTCTCATCTTCCTCCTTAAATCCCTCCATCACCTCAAATCACCTTCACTGTCACCTCACTAAACAATAGAATTATCTAAGTTGAACCCAACACTAAACTTTACGGGTTAGAATAGACGATCAACTTAAATTCAATCTCCATATTCATAAGTACAACAAAAAGACTCACCAAAAGCTTGGCCTACTTTACAAAAATAAAAAAAAATCCTTACTAATGAATCCAAATGCTCCTTGGTGCAAGCCTAATTACTACCCACCCTTCTATATGCTGCCCCTATCCTAACTAACCTTCAAACTAACTTTTTGACTAAGCTGGACCTTACATATAATAAAATTGGCTAGACTTGCTGCCAATTTACCATATCGCTCACACCACTGCCTTTCACTAAAAAACTTACAGTGGCTTGAATTTCACCATCAACTCCTTCTGCCTCAAATTCATCTCACCCACTTCATTCTTTACCAGCCATACTCCTGCCTGGCTCTGTCTTCCTCATCACTCCCTATGTCCCCTAGCTGTAAGCTTTGCAGCTCAGATCAACACCTCCACATTCACAAACCTTGCTAATCCATTGGCAAATTCTGTATAGCCACTTTGTGACAACTGCCTGGAATAAACTGCCCCAACATATAAGATTCATTTCTAACACAAATTGTTTCAAACAAACACTAAAGACAATTTACTAAACTCTTGGACTTGCTCTTGTTCTGACCCAACTTAATGTTCCTCTTCTCCTCTACTCTTCTAACAACTACCCATCCTATCAAATGCTTCCCTTTACTCACTGCAAACGCTTCTCTTATACAGGCACTACTTAACTCTCTTGCACTGTTTACTATTGATTATTAATTTTTAAAAGAAAAGAGGCTCTTAAACAAAGCGCTGCCCCTAACTAAAAATTTCCTATCAAGCCAATGGTTTCCTGAGAATAAATTCTTCAACTGAGAGGAGGGAACCCACTACCTGACCTTTCTACCTTCCTCTTTATTTAACCAGTTTGCAATAACTGTGGCAATGGAGGTTGTAGAGAGTGTTTTAGTGCCATTAGTGGCACTAAGATTATTTCTCTGATATGTATTGTAGCTTACTTTTTACCTCATGTTCCATGTTTTCTGTGCACTGCTGCTGGTTTTATTGCATTTGTAAGTCACTGTGTTTAAAGTCTTCTTATATATATTGGTGAGTGCAGTTTCTGCCTTCTGTTTCTGTTCCATTTACATACCGTTTTCCCTTTCTTTAAATATCCGCTATATTTGTAACATGTTCTTGGCACATGCTGAACATTTTTTGTGGGAAACAAAGTGAGTCTTTAAACACGCCACTGGGTTGTGTGTCTTCCTTTTCTTCTACGTAGGCAATTCAATGTTTGATATCTGCAGGAAAAACAGAATATTTACAGATGTGAATATCTGAAGACATAACTTACCCTTTTAAGTAATTACCCATTGGGCCACATATTCTTCTCAATCTCTTGCCATCTAGGATATAAGATGTCACAGCATAATAATAATAATAATAATAATAATAATAATAATAATAATTGGCTTATGGCTAGCATGTGCAATGTTGAACTGTCTCACTATTACAACTGTAGTGAAACCTCATGGAGACTTTAATTTGTGAATATTACTATCCCAATGAAAAAACATTTCAATGAATTGTCTCAAGCTCTATATCTGCATCCTTGTATTCCTGTATCTCTGTTTCTGAAAGACAATAACCATCTGAACTTTGATTACTCAGCCTATTTAAATACTTGTTTATACTATGTCCCCCTTATTTCTTCCAGTCTGCACATTCTGTGATATTTAACTTTGCCACTTCAAGTGCTTCAAATATAAGTTCTTCACCTTTCATAGAATTGTAGTTCATATGTTTTTCCTCTTTGAATGCCCTTGCAGAAAAGCAGTTTTCTGAACAGTATAAAATATACCTGGTGAAATCTCATCATTTATTTTCTGTGGCATAGCACTTCCTTCTATTCTAGTGTTAATGCTCCACTTTTAATACTTCTCTGCTTTAAATAAAGATGTTGGCTATAATAGTAAACTTAATATCAGGTTATTATATGTTGTCACACATTCAACATTGTAATTCCCCAGACAATGTTGACTACTCAGTAACTCTGTAGCATGCTAGCAAGTGATTTGAGCATAGCTCTGTGGTGTAGAGGAATAAAGCCCTGACAATTGCCCTTGTGACCTTGGGTGCAGGAAGATCTGAGCAGGGGAGGGTTACAGTGAGCAGCTTACATTGGCCCACCCATTCTGGGGAGAGGGAGATGGGGTTTCCAGTCATACAACCTGTTACCATGCAGGCGGAGGCTTGCACATTACCAGTGACTGTTTGACTACAGCATATGGGCTTGTAAAACCCAAACCAGCATATAGGCTTGTAAAACCCAAACCAGTTTTGGCAGTCCTCATAGGGTGTGTATGTGTGTGTGTGTGTGTGTGTGTGTGTGTGTGTGTGTGTGTGTGTGTGTGTGTGTGTGTGTGTGTGTGTGTGTGTGTGTGTGTGTGTGTGTATGTGTGTACGTGTGTCTCTGTATAGTTGCATACACATATAGAGGTGAGACGTAGGGCCCACCTGCCATGACATAGGTGGTCACATCAGCCATTATTGGTGGAGTTGAACCATATAACTAGCCCTTATTTCAGGGATGTTGATGAGGAAACAAACCACTGCTATCAGTACTTGGCAGGCATAGAAAAAAGTTATCAATTGATTCAAAGTTGGACAGAAAAATGATTAAACACAATGGGTCTCCTAAGTAGCATGTATTCTCTTAGAGTGTTGTTATTTTATGCATCACACACTGAAGCATATCAGTCATCTTACTCAGCTTGCATTGACATTCCAGATAATATTTTGCACTCTTTATTTATACTTCATAAGACTTAAGTGAGATTTGAATATTGTTACTGACACTTTTTAGCAAACCAGGCTTATTATTTTATTTGCTTTAAAAATCAGGTTCTGTACAAAGCTTATTCATTCTTTAAATAAAAACATGTATTGGTTTCTTTACTAAAAGCACACTTCTGTCCTGACCAACCTTTCCTTGACATATCTTGAAGCATTCTTGGCTCTACATTATTCTCGGTACAAAGCTGATACTCTTTCATTTATTTTTCACCGTCAAATGCAGAATTACTCTGTTCACATCTCTTTTCCAAACAAATCTCCATATTGCTGTGGCAAAAAAAAAAAAAAAAAAAGACAATAGCCTAGCATGGCTGCTGTACTACATTTCCTTTCCAGGATTATATTTCACACTTAGGATTCAACAGCATTCCCTGTAGTCCCAGTGTTGCTTTATACAAGAGCTTCTTAATTATAATCTGCAGTGGGTTATGGACTGTTTCAACCAACACTGTTTTTTGTTGTAGTAAAGTTACTGGTATGCTGTTCCTGAAAATTAGAACGGAATTTCTCCTAAAATAGAGACATAAGAGAATGTTATTATAAGTTAGAGTAGGCAGAGTCAGTGGCTCAACAGGTAGTATACTCATCTTTGTTACTGAAAGCTGTGGGTTCTATTCCCAGATCACGTAGACTGATTGCTGACACAGCAGTGCAGAATAGGGAGGTGACACTCCTGAGTGTCACCTCCTTTGTATGAGATGTTATACCAAAGTCCCATCTGCTTGAATTGCCGTTAGTTCAGGTGGATGTAAAAAATCCCATGGCACCTATCAAAATGCATATGGGATGTTTCCTGATGCCCTGGACAAATTTTCCCTAGTAGTATAAATACCGGCCTAGGTCTTATCTGAAAAGAGCCCACTAGATTAGAGGGGGACCAACCCAGTCAACAAAGGATCAATAAAGAAATAAACACAATATACAGTAAACTGGCAGCTATACTCCACTAGAGAGGATATAACTCTACAAAGAAACAGCCCAATTATTGTTTATTTTGAGTCATGTTTCTGGCACAGACAACAAATATATTATTGACTGGAAACAGGAACAGCATACCTAATAAAACTGGAAAATTAATGTATGAAAAGGAAAAGAAGTGTTTGCTCTATTAGTTTGCAAAACAAAAGGCTGTCAGTTTGTGTGGAGTATTTTGGACACGGGTTGTTGTCAAGGTTTTAGTTTAAGTTTTATTAAGTACATTACCACAATGTTTCTGTATGTCACTGAGGAAACTGTCATGACTTTTCCTTTGCTTCAATGTATTTGGCCTTTGGGAGAAAGGGAAGGGGCAATGTAGTATTATATTTACTTTTATTTAATCTTTTTTCTGTATTGGTGGTGTAGATTAAACCAGAAAATGATGCATTTTCTTTTTGCAGTGAATTTTCTTGTTTACTTTCTTTTTGACAATACATGACTTTATTTGATTACCAATTATTGTATAGGGCTTGTGTATTTTAAGAAATGATTTACATGCAGCCACCAGAAACCAATGTTTTAGAAGACTGACTGAGCTTATTGAAGAGATTAAATAAAAGAAATACAAAGGTTGAGTTATGAACACGATGTTTGTGGGCTATATCCTAATGTATAAATGTTTGAAACCAGTCACTGAAAAAGAAAGAGCTCTACTGCAAATGCCTTCTCCTCAAGACAAGCAAGCTCTCTTGAGATTTTATGGAATGATACAGAGTATGTCAAATTACATTCCAGACTTATCAGATGTGAGTGTGTCATTAAACACATTATTGGCATAAGATGCAAAATGGCACTGGAGTACAGAACAAAAAAAAGTTTGGAAATGCTTAAATAGAAAATGAAGTTTCCACATCAAAGTATTTTAATGTGAATAGAACAAGTCAGTCACACTATAAGCCGATGGCATTTAGAACAGTAATAGTGCAGTGATTCTGAAAGAAGGTAAATCAGTTATGAACAGGGAGAAATGAGTCTACTTGCCATAATCTATGAATGAGAAAATTTCAATGAATATACTTAAATAGCTTGATGAAATGCTAATACAAGCTTCCAAGAGTAAGTAAGCAAGCACACATTCACTTTAATGACATGTCAGCAACTGCTTAAACAAAGCAGTATCGTGTGATGTCCAACATATACTGTAACCTTATAGGATACTTAAAGATACACTGCATATTCCCCTTAAACTAAATGCTTAAACAGAGGTAATATATATTACTCTAGTTATACTGTACTAAAGACTGTGGACATAACATGCGATACATGTATCCTTTGAGGTAGATATATGCACAGTAAATGTGTCATTTGGCTGAGAGGTTGCTCACGTGCAGAAGGCAGACGTAACAGAGCTCGAAAGTATTCCACAGAGTGGTCGGTTATGATGTGTCCCCTGATAGCAGTGTGATGCTGCACTGCAGCCATATCCTCACTCGCCTCACTGGCTGTCTTTGACATGGGTTGGGCATAGCCTGAGGGAGGCTAAGACAGGTCATGTAGACCAGGTGAATAAGGAGTGGAGCTAGTGACAGCTGATGACCAGCTCTGGGGTAGTGAAAGAATTGCACTACTTACATGTTTAAGGTCAAGTTCTGTAATGGAGGAGTTAGCTGCTACACTCTCACTATCAGCATATGTGTCAGGCTTTCAGTAAGGACCAGTATTTAGAATGCATAATTGTGGCATTTGTTGAGTCTAACTTGCAAATATTTTCTCAATCATGCCATTATTTTCTGATGAAATGTCCGGTTCTGTGCAAATGCTTCTTGCTACACTTCAATATTAGAAATACTTTTGTCTTGACAGTGTAGAACCTTTGTTAATTGCTGTGACCATTTACAACTTCCTTTTATTTCATGTGTTTGCCAACTGGATTGTGGATTCTGGTACATTGTGCAGGTTTCAGCATGTTTGGTATTTTAGCTCATCTCAAATCATTATGCTTCTACTTTTGTTGAGCTTTCTGCAAGGCAGATAGCACGTCTGGCATGTTCTGCAGTTTAAGCACAATGGGAGAAGATGGCAGCCTTGTTCTCATTCTCCTCCCATTAACAGCTTTGAAGATGGAAGTCATACAGTCTGTAGTGTAGTTTGAGAAGAATAAAGGAATAGTGCTTCAGTGTTTCAGAAAGCATAGGTTCCTAGGTAAGTACTGGGCTAGCTGCTCATGTGGGCCATTTTAAGCCTCACTAATTTCCATTGGTGAGAATCAAACTTTGTCCTTCTTGTCTGTGACGTAAACACCTTAGCCATCATGCCAACTCTTTTGGTTGGAAGTGGCAGCACATTTTCTCATGATAGTTTCTGGTTTTCTGTCCACTTGACAACTAGATTGAAGATAGCTTGGAACAAAAGTAATGCGCTACCATTTACAACGATGGGAATGTGCATGAAATTCCTGGGTAATACAATTTAGTTAGCTATCAGAAACAAGAATAGCATGAGTACCATGACATGGAAAAAATGGATTTCATTAGTTTAATGACAGTTTGAGAACAAAATACCTTTCAGTTTGATTGCCTCAAAAACATACAGTAGTATCAAGTCAGATGATATCTCTGATTGTCTTTCAGCTGAAATAACTCGGCAACTACTTCACTCCATGCTCTGTTTAGAATTTCATGCAGTATCACTGAGTTGTTCAGGCTGATTTAATGATGCATGGTACACATTTGACAGATTGTTGTCATAAAATTCTATGTGGGAAGTTATTCCAGGACAAAATATTCTCGTGACATGTCTATGTAGTTAACAATACTTAGGTGTGCTTTCTTAATTCTGGTAAACATTTGAGCATATAACTGGTCTGGCACAATCCCTCACATGACATGTCCTTGTAGTTAACAAATCTTAGATGTGCTTTCTTAATTTTGTCAAACATTTGAGAATATAACTGGTTTGGCACAATCCCTGTACTGGATGTGAGCGTCAGTTCTTGTAACCTATGATGTCATCATGATGTGCAATTAAATTAAATAGGTAATGGGACGTTTCTCTTGTCATCTGTCTATCTTGTCAGTATCATTTTAGAGTAACTGTATTTCTAAGATGGAGAAAGTCATGAATTAAATTGTCAAGCACTGTAAATGATTCAGCATGTTGTTCAAAAATAACAACTGTAGTTTTTGAAGTCAGATTCGTATTCACACTTTACAATCCTGCTAGCTGCACACTGCGCTTTGTGCTGGGGACTTGACAGACTGTGCTGCACACACACACAACAACTTAGTCTGGCACATTTATGTGTGTTAATTTATGTGCAAAAGGTCATTAATGAAGCTCTTGATTAAGACAGTATGCTTCTCAAGCCCAGTTTCCTGAACGTACTCTTAGTAATGATGTTACCTTCAGCACACCTGAATTATTGAAGAAACTATTCACAGAGCCTCAGCATATGTATTAACTGCATTCACAAATAGGTAGTTGTTTGCTTTTTGTTGGTCAGTCAGGTAGATGTTCAAATTATGGTAGTTGCAGACTGAATATCATCAGCCTTATTTGCAGCAGTCACTTGCAAAACATTTTCTAGTCCTTTTTCCCAATTTGCATGCAAATGAGAACTATGTTAAACGCCACTTTGCAGGGCCAAGAATGAAATTGCTTACTCACCACATCCCTCCCTCCCACATTCTAACATAGCATTGCCAGGAGGGCCTTGTAGAAATAAGGAAGGGTTGGATTATAAATCGGAAGTACACTTTCTGTCTTGCTAATCTCTCTCTGCTCTGCTCTGCCCACACACACACACACACACACACACACACACACACACACACACACACACACACACACACACACACCTTACACCTGTATGCCACTCTGCAAAAACAAAATTCTTATGCTGAGGAGTTTTAGAAGTCTCTTCCTTAACATTAGAGGCCACTGGGATGAAAGTTAAACTCTCACACTTCTCAGCAACATAATTTACTGTCACATAATACATCTCTATAAAATCTACTACAGACTAAACTCAGAGGAGCCATCATACCAGCCCATCTAAACCCATAAGGCATTAGGAGCTAGCCAAATCAGAAGGAAGTATCCTAGTCATAACTGACTCTATAGCAAGGCACATGAGCTTGGCAAAGATAGGGTGATGGTTAGCAGCCTCTCAGGAGCCAGGTTATGGTAGCTGTCTATGGCTTTCAATTCAGTTTAGCACAAACACACCTACAATTTGGTTGTTGTTTCCATGAGTGTGACTGACTTGAAACACATATCCCTGGATTATATGAGATGAGACATGATGGTGCTCTCAGAGTATATATCCAGGCCAGGTTACTACACTAGTCTGGGCAGCATCTTACATTTACTGAGAGTGATGCCTTAGTACAAGGAGAAGATGATTGGCTTCAACAATTGGCTTGTCTACTGGTGTCATTCGGTGGAGATATAATATATGTCAGAATGGAGAGAGATGGTTGACTATCCTACCTACTTTGCTGGGAATGCCCTATAACTTTCACTGCTTTTGTATATTGGACAGGACATTCACTATCCCATAGTAATTATTTTAGATAACACAAACCTGCTCCTTCAACTAACCTAGCCATATCGAGCCAGGACAGTTTAAGGATGGCACTGCTCAATGGTAGAAGCCTACGTAAGAAATTGCCATCCACAGAAGCCTTCCCAGCCCTTGAAAGTATAGATGGCTGCATCATTACTTTAACATGGTTCCAGTGCATTGATAACAATTCTTCTGTACCAGGCTTCAATGCTTATCATACATTCTACTGAGGATACTTCTGTAAATGGTTGTGATGATTCCATATACATTCACAACTCCTTTACCTCTTTATTCATGACCACAAACTGCTCAACATCCTATTAAATGTAAATAATACCTCTTACTTCATCCTGGCCAACTACAGAACCCTGTGTATGTCACCCACAACCCATGAGGCATATCAAAGTAAATTGGATTCACTTAGTGCTGAAACAAAGACAATCATATTTGGAGATTTCAATTGTTCATCATTTAACTGGAATACCTACTGCAAATAAGTATGCTCAATCATTCCTACAGTTCATTAATGCCAACTGACGAGATCAGATTGACTTTTATCATTACAAACATAGCACCATTGTGCTTTGCACCTAGATCTGTCTATCCTGCAGTGGTTTTCTCTATCAGAATCCAGCTCAAATTTCATACAAACCCTACCTCCTTTAGATGCTTCTCTAGCACAAATCTGCTGCACCTATATGAAGACCTTACTGCAAATAATGTATATATGGAGGGATTCTATTCTCATCCCGATACCTGCACTGCAACATTGGTTCTGATGTGTAGGAAATGCAGCAACAAATTTAGGAATACACCACTTTGGTGGACCTGTCATATAAACAAGCTCTATAAATAGAGAAAATACTCATCCCCTTACTTACAAACTGAAAACCTCACACAACAAAATTAAACTCAAAAAGTTAAACACAACAAAATCATAGCAAAGTATAAACTCAAAACTGTCTTGTCTGTCAAATGCAATCACAAGTTGTTCTTCAAGTAAATCATGAACCTAAGACAAAACTGAATTATGTCAACCCACAAAAGTTAGTTCAAAAATGTCTCACCGATACTTCATTCAGTAAACATAAGACATGTTTTTTTTTTTTTTGTACAGAGGCAAACCTGTACCCCCTCCATGAAGGGAGATAACCTCCACATCCCTGAACTTATATATACCAACTCTAAGGTCACACAGCAGTGGAGAAAATGCCAAACTCAACTATCGGTGAAGTTAGTTTTGGTGATCAAAGCTTAAAAATTCTGTCTTCATCAAAACTAAACTGCTCTAACCTGATACAAAGTGGAACTAGCTGTTCTGCCCTGAACATATAGCTAAGCTATTAGCAGAAAAAATAATTCAAACTTCTGTCCTGTATCTCCATATAGCCTGCAAATGCTTGACCCCTAGTTGGCCTTACTCCAAACATCATCATAATTGTAATTCCAAAAAGGTGTCTTTGAGGTGATAAATACTAACTCAGTGTAGCTCAGCAGTATGCTAGGGTGCTTCCTTGCCAGTGTGAAGCACTGTCTTACTGACCTAGTTGACAGTCTCTTAACCCACAGCCTATCATCTGTCTTTGTGCCTGAAGCTTGGAGAACTGTGGTGGCTATTCCACTATGCAATGGAGGCCCCACCACTGATTCTGAAAACCATAGTCCCACAAGCCACAACAATGGAATACATCATTATGGATCTCATTGACAGGGGCATTGGTAGTCTGTACTCACGTCAACCAAATAATTTTGGGTTTGTGAAAGATATAGCCTGACTTTTAACCTGGTCAACTTATTTGAAAAAGTCACTGTGGCATTGAATGAGGGCCCAATTTATCTTGACCTAGCCAAAGCTTTTGAAATGATTCCTCAGTCAGGCATTATAGCTAAATTTATGAAACCAAATGTAAATCCCTACATTACCTGATAGATAACAAAATAGCTCATGAAAAGAACATAGCAAATTAAGGTTGTGAACACCCTCTCATCTAAAATGGTCATTACCTGTGATATCCCCCATTGCTCAGTTCTTTGGCCAAAGATACTCAGTATTTACTTCATGGAGTTCAAATGTGCCATCTTAAGCTTCTGGCTGACCATGTTTGCTGATGATTGCAAACTTGTATCCGTCACTAACAACCCGTGAGGACTCCCAGATTCTAAAAGAAGATCTAGCCTGTACAAACAAATTGTGCCATATCACCAGTCCAAAGCTGAATGCCAAAAAGTATAGTATCATATCCTTTGGAAAACAGGAACACCATTGCTCATACTACATCAATGGTACCCCCTTCTAAAAAGATAAAATCATTAAGAGGCCAGGTCACATTTGTTGACAATAAGATCTGCTTTGACCACAATGTTGCTACAGTTGTTAGAAAAAACTTCGAATTTATCACAGCCTATTTACTAAGGATATTTCCTTGAGGTCCAAGGCTATCCTCATCTCTCTCTCTCTCTCTCTCTCTCTCTCTCTCTCTCTGCTCCTTCCTTTTTTAACCCATAATTGAATTCAGTGCTCCCTCTCTTGTCTTTGATCCAACCTGCAAAGCCTTAATGATTCCTAACAAAGAAAATCAAGGGGTGAGTATCAGTAAATATGCAGAATGCCTTAAAGCACTGTCTTTCTTCTTAGCCTCATACAGATTCCTTATGGGTAACCTCTGTCTGGCATATAAGACCTCTACCAGCCCTGCCTTAGGTGAACCAAATACACTGTGAATACCCATAAAAAGACTTAACCAAACCTCTTCGCATTATAGATACCTTACTCAAAGAATTCTTTTATTCTGGATGGAACGAACTACCCTTTCATATTAAAAAGTAGTTCCTTCACCCTCTTGAACTGCAGCCTGGATGAGGGCATGGGTAACTGCGAATACATTTTTGGCCTTGCTCCACAAACTCTCATGGAAGGGATAACAAGTAGTGGCAATTATAATGGCTAGGCTACAAATGATTTTCCTGATCAATTTCGTAGTATCAACTTACATACCTATGAACCTGTTAAACTGTCCACATCTCCTACACTCTTAGCTAGAAGTTGAAAAATCTGCTTTTTATTGTGCTGATTTGATTGTTTGTTTGTTCCTTTCTTGTAGAAAACATTGATTCAAATTGATTGTTTTCTGGTTCATAGCAGAGATACAGCAAAAGAAAAACAATTGTTTGAGTAAGCTGTTTATACAGCTTTATATAATGCAGGCTTGGGATTTGTAGACAGACCATAACAATTAAAAGCATTGTTGTTATTTACAGTATATACATTTCTTGTATGGAGGGCCTAAAGTGGAGAAAAGAATGGAAGACGATTATAGAACAGGTATAGAGGTAAAAAGGATATGCAAAGGAGTAAAGAGAAGGCAAAGACGAAGAAGACAGTATAAACAGGGATTTGATGTTTGTCAGAATTGAGAACTAGAACAGAGGCTCTCTTTTACAATGGAATGTCACACCCAGCTGGAATAGATACATGAATGTATTATATTGTTTGTTTTAGATGATTCCTCTGCTCCTGAAACAAAACTACACATTGAACAAAATGGTACTTGCAAGTATATTATTTTTAACATTAACAGTTGACTCATGCAAAATGGTGGCTTTCTTTGAACATTTCTCACACTGTTCTTTGCCTTGACATTATTGTTCTACAGTGTAACGACAGACTTTAACTTTATTTAATTTTGCACACGTCTTCTGCAAGCTTTTTCACCAGAATACTGGCTAACTCTGTTGCTCTGCACGTCTTTACAGCTTTTTTTCCATTATAAAAGTTAGATTCTTACAGCAGTTCGCATTCTTAATTTATGTCTGTAATACTATGGGCACTTGTATCGTGCCTCTCATCTGTCACTGATTTTGCAGAACTTTGTAATTTTGCCTCTTTTTTTACCCGGTCCCTTGTGTTTTTTTTTTAATTTTCTGCTGATTCACCAAGGATTACTGTCAGCTAACAATGCCAGGCAAAAGAGGTTTATACTTATCACTCACTACATGCATATTGATGTAAAACTGTTTATTCTATTACCATTTGGAATGAATTAAAGCAATATTTAAAAACTGCCCCTGATTTTGGGCTTTTGTCCCCACATTATTTTTAGCATTGTCCAGAATTACTGAACAAAGAAGTTGAGAGGTATGAACTGCATATCTCAAAAAAGAATCACACAATTCTCCAAATTCACATTCTTTAGTTCTGTGGTTTAATTCAGTCACATATGCATTGATAGTCTCCTGTGAGCACTGATTTGTAGTGAACAATAAATGACGAATGCATGGCATATTATTTTTAGGTTTACAGTACCGCTGGAACTTGTCTATAATAAATTACCAGGATTTGCAGGCAGAAACGAGGGCAATGTGGAAGAAGGATACTTAGTTCCAATATTTATAGGAGCAACAGGTCTTATAAAAAGAATTTCCAGTCTGACTTAGATACGTTACTGATACATGTAACTCCATATGAATTGCAGAAGGAGTCATATCTGGGCACATTGCGGGTGCTGCGAAAAGCACTTGTGACTAATATGAAAGACTGAAACAATACTAATTTGATGAACTTGAGTCATATTTTGACTTAGGAATGGAGTCCATTCCCGTCATGGTATTAGAAACCCAAAAGGCTTGAAGAAATTAAAAAAGGACTTGTGTGTAACGTATCAGAAAATTGCCCTCTCACAGTATGAGACTAAAGTGTTATTAATACGGATGTTTTACTTACAAATAAGGTAAATCTTCATTAAAATTTCAAATAGAATACTATGTGGGATTGCTGTTTTAGGTCTTTAAGTCTACATTGCATACCTGATAAAAATTTTTGGTCCCTTTTCCCCCTGGCAATCCAGTCTCCTAGTCCACTCATCTGTCTGATCCTCCATTTCTTAGGACATTAAGAGAAGTAGACAAGAGTTAGGGATTACAGCCTTTTATTCATAGGGGCCAGGATGTTCTTTTATATGCTATTAATTTCCCATGTAGCTGGAGAATGTGTTGCAATGCTTACTATTGTAAGCCAATGTACTCGTTCACTCCAAAACACCAGTGATGCTCACCTGAAGAGCCGTCATTAGGTTCACAGGCATGTACTAGTCTAGCAGCCCTTTTAGACCATTTTAAGCCTAGGCAATTTCCTTTTCAAAGTTGAGAATTAAACCCTGTACCTTGTGTCTGTGAGGTAAACATCATAACCATTATACCAACCCCCATACAACCCAGTTGAACCTCTGTCAACTATTTTACACACTTTCCATAATTATTCTTGCAGGAGCTGCAGTTCTAGGGCTTCACCCATATGGTGCTTCTGTAGTAGAACATAACCAATTTCTTCCTGCTGGAATGTTTAGGCTGGCACTGACCATTTAGTTCCACTCCTCCTTGGCAGACTTCTCCCATGCCTGAGACATGGTCAGGGCCAAAACATCTGTGACACATAACTAGCCATACATTCAGTTCTCTCCATTGCTTAGCATGACTATTTAATATTTTGAACCTTTTTATTTTTGGTGTGCCTTTGACTCGGATAACATGTGAGTGTGATTAGATACACATCAAGTCACCATAGACTATTCATCTGTCTGATCCCTCATGTCTAAGGATATTAATAAGACAAGAGTTAGGAATTACACCCGTTAAGTGAGTTATAGCTACTCATTTCACTTCTGCCTATCCTTTCTGTCAATTTCACTTTTGTAGCTTTGCATGTTAAGTCTATTGGCTTTTACAATTGCTACCTCATAATGTGCTATATGATTTCATCTACTGATAACAGTAGCCCACAGACATTTGCTTTGCTCCACTGTTCTTTCCAGAGTTCCTTTCTTAGTATGCATCTGTCTCTGGATTTCATCCAACAACATGTATAATTCTGTACATTGTTGAATTAAATCACAGCTGCCACTTATCAGCTGACCATACAAGCAAATTAGGTCTGACAAGATCATGCCGTACTACTTTTCCCCATCAAAATCATTTTGATATCATCAGCAAACAGGATGATTTCACTCTTCGGCATCAGTGTGCTATTTGAAACAGCTGTCATATATGAATAACCCCCCGTTTCTTCTGAAGTCCAGATACCTTGCATTCACTGGTTAACCCATCTTTATGTCTTTATGTAAGGTAGGTCCAATGGTGACACAATACCTTTTCGGGAATCAACCTGGGAACAATGTCTGGTTAAGTAATTTGCTAGCCCACTATTCTCCCATTCATGGAACTCTTGTTATTTATTTTTGATGTTATGTCAGTTGCCCTTTAATGTACAACCACAGAATGTATCTGCGGTATCAATGAGATGGTTTCACATGTGTGTATCAGGCCATTGGAGGCTTAACTGAGGAGCCAATAATTAACCATCCTTATGACAGTCCTTCTTGTAATGGAAAGGGGGGGTAGAAACTTCAGTGCCTGACTGGCACCACAAAATAGCTGTCCAAATTGTCCAGAGCTACGTAAAACTATATGGGCAACTATGTGCTGTTACTTTGCTGTTGATGCAAGTTTAGAAGAAAAAAAAAAAATGGCCTGTAAATCTGGTCATTTGCTGAGTTACTTAGAACACTTAACCTGTAGCAGTAGCAATTTGGTGATGGGCTGAGCCAGCAATGTCCAAGGAGCAGCTGGCCTGACAGCAGAAAAAAAAAATTAGGTAGCTAGGTAGAAAAGAACCTCATGCCATTTAATCCCTGAATGAATGCCAAAATATTTGTGAAAAAATGCCAAGCATATGCAGCATTTAACTTTTTTGATCCATTGACAAAATGTATATGGTAACTGCATGATTATTAGATTTGAAGAAACTATAACACTGGTTACTAGAGTAATGCAAGAAATCTAACACACAACATGATGAAATGCCTTTGATTACTTCAAATGACCTTGTACTGTAGCATTACTGATTGTAAAGTACAGTTTATTGGTTGACAGTTCTGCTGAGAAGCTACATGAAACAGTCATCTGTACAGGGCTCTGGGGGCAGTTCATTCACTCCATTCATGATGATGTTGGCAGTAAAATGGATGGCATATCCAAGCACCCAGTAGCATTAAAAAGGTGATGTCTCTTGCGCAGATATGAAGGTAAAAGATAAAGCCTTTGCTGGTGACAGCATAAGACAGGCTTCACTTGGCTGCTGGTTGGGGAAACATCAAATTAAACAGAGAAACTGGATTCAGCCAGTTAAGCAGAAACAGAAAATATATGCTTACTACTTTTAGTAGTAGTGGCAGTAGTAGTAATACTTTTACTACTGCTGCTACTATTACTACTACTATTACTTATGTTACTGTTACTGCTGCTACAACTATTTCTGCTGTTACCACTATAACTACTACTACTACTTGTTATATAACCACTACTACTGCTACTACTACCAGTATTGCTGTCACTGCTACTGCTGATACTACTACTAGTACTACTGCTGCTACTACTAGTACTATTGCTACTACTACTATTGTTACTATTATTACTACTAGTAGTACTGATACTGATACTACTGCTACTACTGCTGATACTACTGCTACTGCTGCTACTACTGCTATTGCTAATACTACTGATCCTGCAATTATTACTACTGTTACTTTTACTACTACTACTACTACTACTACCACTGCTTCTAGCACTAGTACTATTACTACTAATAATTTTGAAAGAATAGCTAGTACTTTCTTTTATCAGAAGTATTCAGGACTTCATGACTTTGCCATAAGACATTATTAAACGTCTGAATGACTACAGCAACAGGTAGTTCACTAACATTTCCTGAAAACAGTCAGAGGATAATGTCAGTAAGTCAGTGTAGTAATCTTTGGATGTGGCTATCACTGTAGCCTAAGGAAATCTAAACTTCCTGTTTTGATTTTTTTTTTCTGTTTTTTTTTTTTTTTACTGGAGCTCCAACTGACCTCAGGTGCCCAGCTTTACACCTGCCTATAGGTCAGTTTGTTACTCTGCTAGCTCCTGCATCTCATATTAGCCCAGGGAGAGTCCTTCATTCTAAGGGCATTAACTTTTTAGTGCTCAGTCCTGGAAATCAGCAAATATGAAAGCCAAAAGAGGACAGTAAGGGCAGTTACAGTGCAGATGGTCTTGTTTTAAATCCAGGCCCTAACTAGTTCCCCAAGTATATACACATAGTGTTTTCTGACATTATCTTGTACAGTACTGCACAAATCCACCTTTGTAGAAGAATAAACTGCCCACTTATTTATTTATTGATTACCTCTGTCAGGGACTAGCCTCAAGCATACCACTAAAGAATGAGGACAGTTCAAAGGCCACTGTGGTTGTTTGCAAAACATGCTTCCTTGCAATTTGATTTAGTAGCTGCATGCATGTCTAGCAGTTAGCACAGAGGGTTAAGGCTTTACGCTATTAATGAACTTTATCCTGGAATCCCAGATTTGATTCCCTTGGCCTTCATAGGCTTACTTTGTGATTCTGAGCAAATCACTTACCCAGTCCAACATGGCTGATACTGGAAAATGTCAGTGTAGGTTATTGCTCTAGCCTGGTAAATAAATGTATTCATTTATCTGTTTTATCAGATAATGCCTGAATTGAATATGAAAAATATTATAGCAAAAGCATCCACCTCAAAACAACAAAAAATAAAGTGTAACAAAAATCATTATTAGGATATAGCTTTTAGAACAAACATACTAAATAATCACAAATTTGCTATAGGAAAATAATAACTTTGTAGAAATAATCAGGTTGAATTCTATGGTATGAGGGAATACCACTTCAGGTATCATTTCAAAGAGAGTTGTCTCATAGTTGCTGTCAAATTAAGCTTCATATTTCATTTAATTTCACCAACATTCATACTGGTGTGTTTTTCTTACACCTCTAAGGGTCCCGTCTTGATGATCAATTATTTGATCGCAGGACTGGGGTACTAATAAAAAGATAAGAAGCAGTCTGTGCAAGGCAAAATTATTATATCTGTTTCTTTATAGACTAACATTATTGCTTCTGTGCTATAAATGAATTAGTGATATTTCTATGCACGGGAGTGTTGCTATAGCTGTGTTTAGACATTCCTTTCCATTCTTTCCTGTTTGCTTAATCATTAGTCTCAGGAATTCAGGGATACTATATGCCTTGCTGTGAAGCTAATGTACCATAATATGATTCTTTCAGTTGTTAGCAATTATTACGGCTAGCACAGTGATACCCCTAGTGTAAGTGAACTGCTAGGTAGGCCCATGACAAGGTATATTTACGGATTTCATCTAGATATTCTTTCTCAGTAATTAATTTTGAGATAAGTAATGCACCACTCAGAATGCCTGTCGGATTTCATACTACATTAGGAAAGGGAAAATAACCTATGCTGGCTAACAATATTCCTATTTGCAGTTCTTCAGATGTCTAACATTAAAGCTTAGAACACTACATTGTAGCTTGTTTCACCAGTAACTGGGGAATACTATGCCTGCTGATGATGTATGCATTGCCTCCCCTTAATGTATCACTCTTTGCTGATGATGTACAGAAGTTATGTGTAACAAAATAAAATGGTTAGGTTCATGGTGCTGTCACCCAGCATTACCACTGAACACCTTTGTGCCATTCTCCAAAGGACATGAAGGCTTCCCATAGGACTTCAGGAATTATGTCTGGTCTATGACCTGTAAAATAAGGAAACAGATACTAACCAGGGTACGCCAAACTTTAATTAAAGTGTATATG